>NW_014577795.1:112492-117492 GCF_000485595.1 Priapulus caudatus | reverse complement strand
AATAACAGTTCATAAATATGTATTTCACCGTCTTTCCAGCGCGCGGCGACCGATTCTCGTGCGACAGTCGCGAGGACGGGACTAACGTATTCATTTACGCGGCAGGAAGTCGAGTGTCATTGAAGTCTTTCTCAGCGACTGAATGACGCTCACTCGCCGACAGAATAATATCACGCGCTCGGCTACTCGCTTTGTTGCGTCGCCTCACACACCTGCGCGTCGGCCAGCCAGCGATGTTGTAACTGCCCGCGTGCGCCACCGACGACGGCGCGCGCCGCCGACGACGTCGGTTTTTATAAAACACGTGTTGCTCTCTTTAACCCGTTTGTCGGCGACAAAACGCCGCACTTGAACCGCGCGGCTCGTGCGCGCAACGTGAAGTGTTGTGAGCGAAGGGCTGTCCCCCATTGACGATGCAAAATAGGGAACGTGGCGATGTGGTGAAAGGCAATACGGTCGCGTTGAATACGGGGGAGGTTCTATTGACTTCTCGCGAGGCAAACAGCATCGGGTTCGTGAAAGAACTTTACAGCCGTTGTGTGGAACGAGTTGCAGCGTATGATATGTCTATTGAAAAGCAATTCGAACAATTGAGTGCCGTGTGGACTGTGTTTGCGTATATATAGCGGCTACCGCGGTCGTGCTTTCACACGCATATAGCCGCAGTATATTCATGAACGTTCATCAAGTGACTAATCTACAATCTTCATGCGACATCGATCAGGGGGAAAAACATTAAAGAAGGTCGATGGCAGATGAAAAAATGACGCGTCTCAATAACAATGTCAATTAGATGTGGAAGAATACTCAATTTCATTAAAATGCAGAAGAATCACGCAAAGTAATTCTAACAAATCTGGGTTGTTATACACAACAGGTTTATCTCCGTGGTAGTTCTGGCTCTGTATTCGGTGCTCTAGTATTCAACTGCTCAATCGCTAAGTGCAAGCCGTAGCTCTGGTAATGCGCTTAACATATAGGATAGTATCAGGAGTACATGAATAGATCTCTATTCATGCATGTACTTCTGATAGTGTGGTATATTAGGATGTTATTATAACAAGATAGCAATATAATTTCTCTCTCGCGCGCACTCTTTCTTTCTTTCTCTCTCTCTCTCTCTCTCTCTCTCTCTTGTCTTACTCCATAGATATCTTTCGAGCACTCTTTCTTTCTCGCCTTCTCTCTCTCTCTCCCCCTCCCTCTCTCTCTAGCTGGCGATCTACATCTCTACCTCCAGCGCGCGCTCTCTGCACGCGCGCGTGTGCGTATGCGTGTGTGCACGTGTGCGTGTGGCCGTGTGCGTGTGCGTGTGTACGCGTGTACGCGTGTGCGTGTGTGTGTACGTGTGTACGCGTGTGTGTGCGTTCGGTCCCGTGGGTGCGGACCTCCCTGTAGAAGATGCAGCTGTGTCAGCGAGTGCTGGACGGAGTCAATACCATCGACATGTCTCGCTATTGTCTCAGCGCCCGTAAAGGCATACGCTCGCAGCACCGGCGCACTCGTTATGTATTTTTAACTGTGTAGCGTTTCGACGCGGGCCGCTCCCGCCGCCGCCGCCTCCGCCTCCGCATGCGCTCATCGTCTGCTCGTAATTGTTCAGATCTGCGGAGCGGCTCGGGTAATATATGGGCAATTAGACGTCGCGCGGTTCGCGGTGTCACATCAGAGGATGCGACGACGCGCGGACGGGATGCGCGGAGCTTTTGAGTTCTCGACTGGTCTTTGTGTTACGGCACGGGGGCATGAGTAATACTTCCTCGCGGGGAGGAAGGCTGGGTGACTCCGAAGGATGCTCGAAGGCGGGGTCTCTAAAATGTATATGAATTCATTACGAATATTTAAAGGGGAAAAATTTATTTGGAATCGAAACTGAAATTGAAATTGAATTGACATCAATTCCTCTGAGATGCGTAAATTTGCGTTCTCGGCAGACGGCGCATGCCAGCTCTCATGCAGGTGAAACAGCGCGTCAGTACACATTACTATAACGCCTTATGACGTACTAGTATCGCATATCTTCTGAATAATGATTACAATCCTGCGTCACGTAGATCGGCGGAACGCTTAACGTTAGAACATGTAGTTAATACAGAGCCTATAGCTCGAGCTGGGCGCCGGGTAGCGAATGTTTGAGATACTGCAAACATGCGTGGTATTGTCAGTGTGCAAGGCCGCAGACTGAGACCGTAGCGTAACAACAGCCCTCACGTATCGGAATGCTCACGGGGGAATTTGTTGGTTAGATTTGGACGCGAGATAAAGGAAGTTATTATGCATTCTGTGTTATGCTGCATGAAACCTAAACTGAACACTGCCAACTTTTCTTAACACGAGTCACGGAGAAAGAAAGAGAAAGCGAGATAATAGGGAGGGACGGAGGGAGAGAAAGAAAGCAAGAGAGTGAGAGAGAGAGGAAGAGGGAGAGGGAGGGGATATATACATAACTATTATCAAGAGTAGATAATAACACATCTTGTGTTATTATCTACTCTTGATATTATATATGTATATATATATATATATATAAATAATTATATATATTATTGTGAGAAACTCAACACAAGCCACGCACGTTCGGCTTGTTATGATTGTATACCATCCAACGATTTACGGGAATCTAAAAGATGAATTATTGTGATGATAACAATAATAATAATAATAATAGTAGTAGTAGTAGTAGTAGTAGTAGTAGTAGTAGTAGTAGTAGTAATAATAATAATAATAATAATAATAAAAAGTAATAATAATAATAATAATAATAATAATCGATAGCATTGTAGATGGCTACTTGCAATCTATTATATTGTATCTATTAGCTTGGGTAAATCGCCTGACGTCACGGCCGCCGATTCTTGAGCTAAATGCTCATTTTTTAGCCGCGGACATATCGCACGCGTCACCATGCCACGCTGTGACGTATCACACAATCACGTGCCGTGCTCATCCGCCCGCCACGATGCGCTCGGGCTACGGAGCCGCCATGTTGCCTGCGCGGGCGGCGGCGGCGGCGGCGGGCGGCGGCACGCGGGGAGAGACAGACAGCAGTTGCTGTGGAGAGACAACCGTCTGTGCGAAGAATGTCACATTAGTGAGATCGATGTAGCCGCGCGCGTGGCGCTCCGGGGCAGTCATGCCGCGCGCTCTCTCTCTCTCTCGCTCTCGCTCTCTCTCACTCTCTCTTGCTCACCAGGTGTGGCGGGTGGCGGCGTGGGAACGTTGCCGCGGCGGTGGCGTGTACGTGCATACCGTCATCACCACTGCCCATCGTCAACGTCTTCACGCGTCTTCTCCGCTCGCTGTGTCGCTCTGTCGTTCATCGCTCCGTCGATATGTCGTTCCTCGCTGCGTCGCGCTTAGCTGCATTGTTGCGTGGTTCCTCACTGCGTCGCTTCGTCATTCTTAACTGCATTGCTGCGTTGTTCCTCACTGCGTTGCTCTGTCATTCTTAACTGCATTGCTGCGTGGCTCCTCGCTGCGTCGCTCTGTCGCTCTTTCCTGTCTCTGTCGTAGTATGCCTAACATTCAGCCAGCTACACGGGTTAGATGTCTTTCTGACTGTCTGCATTAAGCTCTAGTCCACACGTAAAGAACCACTTGTTTATATCCTCCGCTCTTACCATCTTTCTCTTGCCTCATCGCTTCCACCCTTTTCTCTCTCTCTCTCACTCTCTCTCTTTCTTTCTTTTTCTCTCTCTCTCTCTCTTTTTTTTTCTTTTTTTCTCTCTCTCTCTCTCCTTTTCTTTCTTTCTTTTTCTCTCTCTCTCTCTCTCTCTCTCTCTCTTACTTCTCCTCCGCCCTTTATCTAGCGAATTGCTACCTCTTTCCCACCCTCGCCCGGTCTCTCTCTCTCTCCTTCCCGCATACTCTCTTCCTCTCACGCTTACTCTCTCGCTTTCTCGCTATCACAGGATATACATAATAATAAAACGGTAGAGTATCATGTCAGTCTATCGACATTATGCCTTGCATCATCAACACATGCTATCTTCATTACAGGTTTAGTACACGACCATGCTCTGTGCATACCACCGCATCGCTCACTATAGCTCATAGGGTCTATGTCCCCCAGGATACTGCCGGAACGTACTGGCAGCGGTGGTGGCGGTGGGGGTGGCGGCAGAGCCGGCGGTTGTGGCGGTGGCGGAGGCGGTGGTAGCGGTGGCGGCGGCTGCAGCAGCAGTGGTGGCGGCTGTGGGAGCGGCGGTGGTGGTAGCGGCGGCGGAGGCAGCGGTGGTGGCGGCGGTGGTTGCGGCGGCGGCAGAGGCAGTGGTGGCGGTGGTAGCGGTGGCGGTGGTAGCGGTGGCGGTGGAAGCGGCAGCGGTGGTGGCGGTAGCGGAGGAGGCGGTGGTGGTAGCGGCGGTAGCAGAGGCAGCGGTGGTGGTAGCGGCGGTAGTGTAGGCGGTGGTGGTGGTAGCGGCGGTAGTGGAGGTGGTGGTGGTGGTAGCGGCGGTAGTGGAGGTGGTGGTGGTGGTAGCGGCGGTAGTGGAGGTGGTGGTGGTGGTAGCGGCGGTAGTAGAGGCGGTGGTGGTGGTAGCAGCGGTAGTGTAGGCGGTGGTGGTGGTAGCGGCGGTAGCAGAGGCAGCGGTGGTGGTAGCGGCGGTAGTAGAGGCGGTGGTGGTGGTAGCGGCGGTAGTGTAGGCGGCGGTGGTGGTAGCGGCGGTAGTGGAGGCGGTGGTGGTGGTAGCGGCGGTAGTGTAAGTGGTGGCGGTGATAGCGGCGGTGATAGCGGTGCAATGGAGGCAGCTTGATAGATCGATGAGGATATCAAGCGGGGTGGGGAACCAGCTGGCACCGCTACACCCATGCATCAGCAACACCCTCCCCGCCCCACACACACACACCAACGCAAACACGCGCCGATTTACTCGCAACGTTTGGAATTAGTTATCGGAATGTTTCGCTCGCAATATTCGTATTAGAACGTTTAGAATTCGTTATCGGAATGTTTCACTCGCAATATTCGTATTAGAACGTTTAGAATTCGTTATCGGAATGTT
>NW_014577795.1:102109-112482 GCF_000485595.1 Priapulus caudatus | reverse complement strand
ACGCACGCACGCACGCACACAGACATCGCACGCACGCACACACGCACGCACACAGGCACGCACACAGACAACGATATTTCGCACAAAAAACATGGCGATGAGCACAAAATGCAAGATAGATATCCCCGTAAACTCCCAGACGCCACAATTCAGGCCACCTGCCCCATACACAACCTTTACAAAGGGCACCGCGTCATTGCCGCGAACATTCTCATCGTAGAAACGGTGCCATTACTGTTCGCAATAAGAAAACACTCTTTGGAAATGCGCCTACACAAGCAACTATTATTGCCAGAACTTCTGACGTAAATGGCGCTATACATTACTGTAATCACCGATAAATCGTATTTATGCTTTTCGCGTTAATGGTTAGCAAACGATGGCCTTTGCGACGCCGTCTCCAGTCCGCCGTTACCTATAACTCTGCCACATTTCATCGGAGCCCTCTCTCTTCGTCTCTCTCTCTCGCCTTTTCTCTGTCTCTCACCTTCGTGTGCGTGCGTGCGTGCGTGCGTGCGTGCGTGCGTGCGTGCGTGCGTGCGTGCGTGCGTGCGTGCGGGCGTGCGTGCGTGCGGGCGGGCAGCATGTGTGTGTCTGTGCATGTGCGTGTGCGAGCGTGTGTGCGCGTGTGTACATGCGTCAGTGTGCCTGTATTCAAGCGGGTGCGTGTACGCGCGCGTGTAAGTGTTTGTGTGCACGTGCACGCACGCGAATGTGTGTGTGTCCGCGCGTGCGCCGGTGTGCGTGTACGAGCGTGTATGCGCGTATGTATGCATGTGTGTGCGTGAGCGTGCCAGTATTCATGTGTGCATGTGTGTGCGCGCGTGTAAGTGCGCGTGTGCGCGCATGTACGCGCACACGCGCGTGTGTGTGCCCATGCGTGCGTGCGTGCGTGCTTGTGTGTCACCATCTCTCGCGCGCACACCCATGAGGCATGCGTATATGACATAAGACACTGTCGATGGTCGAATAGCGAAGGTCGATCCTAGAGCGTGGTTGTTTAGTAAGCGCGCTCATCTGTAACCACGCCACTGATATACGATGACGTCGGCTGCATTGCCACGCGTGCCATGATTTCTTAATGCCTGCATGCACCGCAGTGCTGTAAGCTATATCCCCGGCAACATGTAAGGAATTAAGCAATTAATCCCCGCAATGAACGCTGACACGGCCGTTAATATAAGAACACATAAATGACACTGGTTCTAAAATCGACGAAACTGACGCCTTTATGCAATGCGAGAGTGTGACTGCGTATATATACGTAAACCTTTTTCAAGTCAACATTTTGTCAGTAAAATTTTACGGCAGGCAAAGTCTGAATTCTTTCTACTTAATAAAAATTGAAAGATTAACCGCAACTTCTGCATGTTATTTCGAGTATTGCTTGTTATTAGGTTGTTATTAGGTTGTTGTTAGGTTTGCTTGTTTATTACCCTTTGCTTATTACCCTTTTCCTTTTGCTTATTACCCCTTTGTTTATTACCCTTTGCTTACCCTTTGTTTATTACCCTTTGCTTGTTATTAGGTTTACATAATTAACTGCATCACCACCGAATATATCTAACGCAATATTCACGCATTCACACAGTGTCAAGTTTCAGCAAATACCTTGAATATTGAATAGTTCCTCTATATCTGTGCTTTAATGTAATTATAGCTTATATTAAACGTCTATTGGGGTCTATACTTACAAGCTCAGCCTTTGTCGTCATAGTAAATTGACGGACTGTGACGGTTTTATTGAAAACAACAACAACAACCGAATAGTATTATTAAATGAGCGAAATAATAGGATAACATCTCTCGGTAGTTTGGTCTCTCAAGCCTCGAGGAATCGACCAGGTGTTCCTGTAATGCAAACACACACAAACACGCACGCACGCACGCACACAGGCACGCACACAGACATGCACGCACGCACGCACGCACGCACACAGGCACGCACACAGACACGCACGCACGCACGCACGCACGCACGCACGCACGCACGCAGCCACGCACGCACGACACACCACAACACCCACACACACACACCACACACACACACACACACACACACAGCACGCACGCACACACACACACACACACACACACACACACACACACACACAGGACGCTATGGCGACTGAGTGTATACAGAGGATTCGCTAATGGAATTAACAGCCTTGAGTAATTTAACGATTTCGCTGCTTTATCCCTTTCAAAGGGTACGAATTTATATGATAGCAGGTAATTGACAATTACCTGACGGCCGCGCTGAAAGCCAGTATGTGGAGCCGCTAAATTAGCGCGGAGCAGCGAGAGGTCACGTGACACTCTGTCATTCATAACTTCGCGGCTTTGATGTTTTTGTGTTCGCGCACAAACTGCCGCGCGACATTATCTTGCAAATTCGCCAGTTCTCTGTTTGAAGCACCATTTAGACGGTATCGTACAAAAGCATGTGCTCGGCTACTGCGATATCAGTTACTAGAAGTGTTGAATAGCCGTGACGTGCTGCGACAAGGACGAGCAAATATGAGCGCGCATGACAAAAGCGGCTTCGCGCGCATGAAAGTGTTCCCTGCTTTTCCGCAATTTTGCGTATGTTAGTGGTTGTGAGACAGCGCGTGCCGAAATGCTGAGTTATTTCGCCTCAATTCTCACACGAATGACACGTTATGCAGATGGGCGCCAGCTCTCAATTAAGCCTTTTTAAGAATACGGCCGTCCGTAATGCGTTGTTCGCATGCAAGCTAGCGTTGCTTGTGCATATCGTCGCAAAGCTATAGAGCAGTGAAAGTACTTCGGGGCTTTATGCTTGTCAAGGAAGATCGGGTGTGGCAATCTCCGCGCTTGTGCAGCGGAAGGTCGGTGTGTGCCGCACGTGCGTGTTGTGTGTGTTGTGCGTTAATGTGCGGCGCGCGACATGTGTGTTGTAGGGTTTGCGTTTTTTTCGGCGTTCGCACTTATGTGCGGCGTGTGTGGCGTGTGTGCGATGCGGTGGCCAGTGCGTTGCACGTTGTGTGTGCGCTGTGCGTTGTGTGTGCGCGCGTGTGTGGTGCTTGTGGGTGCGTTTCGCGTTGATATGTGCGCGTGTTGTGCGTGTGTTGCGTGCGTGTGAGTGTCTGTTGCGTGTTGTGCGCGTGACGTGTGTGTGGGGTGTGTGTGTGCATTGCGTATGCGATGTGCATGTGCGCACGTGTGTGTGCGCGGTGGCAGATTTGCACGTCATGCTGCACTCGCAGTGTGAACGTATGCGACGTGCCTCTTGTGGCACGCTAGTCGGATATATCATAAATCTCGTTAGGCGATATATATCTCACAATTCCATCACGGCACACAATATAATTAACGGCTCCGCCGGAGCTGACAGATTTTGACGAGGCCTGGTACGTGCTGGTTAAGTGGGATGACCGCATCCGGATGGACCATTGCAAATTTGCTTTTTTTGTGCTTTCTAATCGGTTTTTCAGGCGTCAAAAAGCGGCCACCAGACGGCACTGTGGATGAAGCCGCTTCACACCGACAGCAGCTGCCCCATTCGCCAACACTACTGCCGAATCGCAACACAAAACGCACTTTTTTCGGCAGCGCGGATTTTCTCGCAAATCTAAAAGTTTGCGTGAAAAGAAAACATTAGCCACTGATTACCGGGTGCTCTGCCTACGCTTCGCGTGCACGCGATTGTGTTTTATTTCCCGCTAGCGCATGCGGCGATATCTTTTTGAAAGCTGTGGCAAACTGTTATTTTGACAAGCGACAACAAACGGCGGCGATGGAAAATCCCGCGGTGTGCCCCCGCAGCGGTCGGTGCGGCTCCGCGATTCGGCGCGCGTTCGTCCAGGCGTGGCGGCCAGCCGTGCGCCCGCTACACGCACGGCACGCTCACGGTCTGCCGCCGCCGCCGGCAGCGCGCACTTGTATTGTGTAAAAGCGCGGGCGGATGGGCGTGAAGGATCTACGCTCAGCTCGCTACGCTGCAGGCTATTCACGCGTGCCGTTAGGCGCGACATCCTCGCTCAGGCATTAATGCATTTTAGTGACCGTCCGTATGTGTACTTACGACTAAAAATATCCAGCGGTGATTGTGGCAACGTTAGTTAAGCACACTCCATTCGCTCCATGACGCGCACCGGATTCTCACGCTCCTTACTCTCTTTGCGTGTACGTCGCCGAATAGAGAGAGAGAAGAGAACGACGAAAGAGAAGAGGAAGAGACGGACACGACGACCAGCACGACCGCAAGAGACGACAGAGGCCACGCGCCTGTATGCTTCCCTTTCACTTTCTCTTAAATTCTCTCCTCATCGCCCCGTCTCTCTCAGTAGTTTCGTCGCGAGAACACAGTTTCGGGATTTATTGGCGCTCCGATGTAATTTGTGACTGAGAGCGACCCGATAAACTCACTGGCGCTCTATGTTTAAGTCTTTCCGCGCGTTTCCATTCTCCGCCCTAGCTGCGCGGCCGCGAATCGACACGAAGTGGCGATGGCGATACCTAGCGCGTTGAGAAGCAAGTCAATCGAGTTAAGAGCGTGTTACGACTAACGCTCTAAAAAGCGACTTCGACAGATTTCACGAATAACGGCGCAGCGCACAGACGCACTTCTCTCGTCCCCGCCGGACACAACTCGCTAGATCGAAGTGCTAATCGTTTGTTGGTACCGGTCAGCAACATTGCCTCGCTACGAACTTCGCATCTAGATCTTACTGAGCCGCGAATCTCACATGCTATTTTATGCTTTTCACTAGCCACGAGCGCGCCTACAATTCGCATCTCGCCTCTCCTACTGGCGCTACTCGCTAAGACATTCGCACCATCAGCCGACGGTCGGCGCCCGCATAAAACGGCTGGCTAGATCGCAGCAATAACAAAATCTTACCTGACACGCTAGCACAACTCGTCACGCGCAGCGCCCTTCTTAACGCTTCAGCTGTTAATTATGCGACCAGTTGGCCAACCGTTCTAGCAGACTACAACTGGCTCGCTCGCAGATTCCGACTGGTCTCAGATCGCCTCATGAGTATATTTCACCCCAAAGTCTAACACAACCCAACACCGCGTCAACCTCCCAGTAGACAAACTCACCAAAGAGCCATTAATCACCAACTGATAGTCTGTATCAGCTTACGTGCTAGCCACTATCTACTGGTGCCATGCACCAACATTCGTGTGCTATGGACGCGTTCTCTACTGAGTTGGCCTGGAATCATCATGCCATGGGGGTCACTTGTGATTGCAGGTAGTGTCTTGGCTACCAGCGAAAGCAGCTAGAACTGGTTACAGACGCTACAGGCGGATGCGAATCAAGTGCTGTTCTGTTCATTCAGTTCTAGGTGCTGACCGCGAGGCACCCGACTGATCACAGCCACTCTATCAGCCCACTCCCATGTAGCACACACTGTACACCTTTCGTAACCCATTTAGCTATCCGCAGCGCTCGCCACATGCGCCTAAATCTATAAGCGAGCTGTCTCGTGCCGACAAATCGAACACCAGCCGCACCATTGGAACCATGCCCACACGCACTGCACAATACATAGAAGGAACCTAGTCGGACCTGCCACTACTTGCCTTCCGAATTCGCACCGCTTCCCGTAAAATTGTCCTCACGACCTAAATGGGTTACCTGGTCAAGCTAACGGCGAGTTTACGCCGCTAGCGTGTTTCAATTGCGGCGCTGCTTTGCCGACTAGAGAGGAAAATATGGCAGGGGGCACCACGGAGGCAAGAGGACAAAGCGACAGTGCTTTGCGCTCGCAGTATTTGCTGCGCGTGGTCTCCGACACTGCCTAACTTGTAGCGTCGAGCAACACGGCAGCGCGAAGACCTGCGAGACTGGAAAGCATCTGCCCAGCACAAGCGCGCCCGAGAACAGGCGCACGTGCTTCTTCCTGGTACAGCCGAACCACGGCAACAACAGCCAAGGTCACGTGACAAGATCTCCCACGAGCCATCGGCTAGCAGTGCCGCACTTAACCACGCAGTGGGCAACTGCATGGCGCTCACGGAGAATTTTACTGGTGAACAATACTAATTAGCAGTGGCTGCATCGTGAGGCGTCAACGGAAAAATGCCGTGCATACCTGTCATCATTTTCGTCGCACTCTCTCTCTTTCTTCCTACCCTTTCCCTCCTCATCTCCTCCTCTCTACTCTCTCTCTCTCTCCTCTTCTCTTCTCTCTCTCGCGTCGCTCGCTCGCTCTCTTCGCTCGCCTCTCTCTTTGCTCGCGCTCTCTTTGCTCTCTCTCTTCTCCTCTCGTCTCTCTGTCCTGCTCTGCTCTTCTTGTTTTTCTCTCTCTCTCTGCTCTGTCTCTCTGTCTCTCTGTCTCTCTGTTCTCGTCTCTCTGTCTCTCGTCTTTCGCTTGCGCTGTTCTTCCTCTGTCACCCTCTTTTCCCAATGTATGATGTGTGTATGTATGTATTGTTCGTGTGTGTATTTGTGTTGTGTTGTGGGGTGGTTGTGTGTGTGTATGTGTGTGCTGTGCGTGGCGTGCGTGGGCGTGCGTGCGTCTGCGTGCGTACCTGTGTGTGTGTGTGTTGTGTGTGTGTGTGTGTGTGTGTGTATGTGTGTTCGGTGTGTTGTGTGTGTGTGTGTGGTGTGTGTGTTTGTGTGTGTGTGTGTGTGTGTGTATATATATATATGTGTGGTGTGTGTGTGTGTGTGTGTGTGTGTGTGGTGTGGTGTGTTGTGGTTGTGTGTGTGTGTGTGTGCATGTGATGTGTGTGATGTGTGTGTGTGTGTGTGTGTGTGTCTGTGGGTGTGGGTGTGTGTGGTGTGGGTGTGTGTGTCGTGCGTACGTAACCTGTGTGTGTGAGAGAGTGTATTTGTGTGTGTGTGTCTGTGTGTGGGCGTGCGCGCGTACATGCTTGTATAATACAAGGACGAAAGAGAGAATTACCATACTTTTCCGGAATAGTCAAGTGACCATATTAGTGTAGTGACCTACGTGACACTCACTGCCATATTATATGAAATTACTGCCCAAAACTCCTTAAGCGGTTGTTTGTCAGCGGACAGCGGGCAGTATTAATATAATTTCCGCTCATTATTGATTCGCACAACCCTGCGATAACCCTCGAGCTGCTTATACTAATCATGCCCCGCTCGTTCTATGTGCCCGCACACGGTATCCGCGGAGGCCACCAGCCCTCCCTCTAGCATGTTCCCAGCGACTAGAATAGAAAGCTTACTGCAAGCAGTCGCGCACTAGGCGCTCGGTGCTCGGCTCACAATGCCCGGCGCGCTACGAAAACATTTTGAGCCGACGGGAAAATAGAGAAGCGTCCAGCTCGACACAAAGCGCGTCGGTGAGCGGCGGTAGTCGGGCGGTGCAGGCGCGCCCGGCCACCATAGATATATTTGAGCACAGATGCAGATTTAAGGAATTAGCCGGCTATTCTGACGCTTGTAATCCGCGCCTGGCCCACCCACCGGGCCTCTAATGATTTGGCCAAACTTGCGCCTTACGTGTTTAATAAGGTGTAAAATTATAACGAGCAGCTGCGAGCGATGATGACTATGCATGAGGCAGCGTGGGAGGGATAGCTGACTGATGATATTGATAGTTATTCGATTGAGGCGAGGAGCTATAGGCGGTGTTGATTGGTGAGGAGTGTGATGAATGCTCACACACCGCCACGACACGCACGCCCGCTTGCTGGAATGCGCATTAGCATGCACGCACGCCAGGATGCACGCGCGCACGCTAGAATGCACGCGCGCACGCGATAGCTGACACATACACGAGAGTATAATATACGCGCGCGCATAGCGCAAGCCTAGATTTCGTGAGAGGCCACCCGATAAACTCACTGGCGCCCTCTTGTTTACTCTTTCCCGCCGTTCTCCCATTCTCCCGCCTAGCTGGGGGCGATCGAACGATTGTGGGAATCCTAGCGGCGGGAGAAAGAGTCATTGTTAAGGCGTTACACTAACGCTCTAAAAAGCGATTGCGATTTAACGATACGGGCGCGAACAGAGCAGCTCTCGTCCGCCGAGCACAACTCGTGTCGAGTGCTAAATCGTTGTTGGTCGCGGTCATCAAATGCTCGTACGACTTCGAGTTAGTCCTATACGCGGATAAGTACTTTTTTCTCTAGCGAGCGCGCTATTCGCACTCCCTCCCTACGGCGCTTCCGTAGACATTGCCCCCATCAGGGTGGCGCCCGGCAAACGCTGGCAAGCTGCAGCTCTACCATAAGAATCTTACTGCACGTAGAATGTCACGGCGCGCCCTTGCTTAACGCTCCAGTTTAGTTATGCCGCAGTTGGCAACGTCTCAGATACAACTGGCATCGTATAGATTCGATGTCTCAGATCGCTATGATATTTCACCTAGTCTACATCTCAGTAAGACAAATAAAAGCCTAATCTAAACATATAGTCTGTATCAGTCTACGTGTAGCATTTACGTGCATGCACAACCTTTGTGTGTATGGGGTTCGTAACCTGAGTTGGCTGGATCATCATGCATGGGGGTATTGTGATTGCAGAGTGTCTTGGATACGCGAAAGAGTAGAATGGTTACGCGCTACAGCGATGGAATGTCGTGTTTGTTATCGTTCTACTGTGACGCGAGGCAACCACGCTGTCACGCCATTATCAGCACTTGCTACACACACCTGTAATTTGTAACCCTTGCTTTCGCACACAGGCTAAACTTATAATGGAGTGTTTCGAAAATCGAACACACGCATTTGAAATGCCACACGCTGCAATAATAGACGGAACTAGTGGTGCGCATACTTGCCTTCGAAATTCGACCCGCTCGTCATTGTTCACGCTAATGGGTTCTGGTCAAGCTAACGCGAGTTTACGCCCGCTGCGTGTTTCAATTGCGGGCTGTTTGCGAAAGATAGGAAAATATTGGGGGGGCCAGGAAGCAGGGCAAAGCGCAGTGCTTTGCGCCTCGAGTATTTGCCTGCGCTCTCCGACACTGCTAATTGTAGGTGAGCAAACGGCAGCCGAGCAGCGGTGAAAGCTTGAGCCAACAAGCGCGGAGACGGGGCAGTGTTTTCTGGTCAGCGAACGGCAAACAGCAGTCACGCTGACCACTTCTCCACGAGCTCGGTAGAGTGCGCATTAACACTGGCAGGGCGCCTGCATGCGTCCGAGAGATTTACTGGTGAAAATATATAGAGGTGGCTGACACGTGAGGCGTCCAAGGAAAATGCCCCGTGACTACCTTTCATCATTTTCTCCGCCCTCTCTTCCTTGTGGTATTGGCTGTGGCATGTGTGTGTGTGTGGTGTGTGTGTGTGTGTGTGTGTGTGTGTGTGTGTGTGTGTGTGTGTGTGTGTGTGTGTGTGTGTGTGTGTGCGTAGTGTGTTGGGAGATACACTGCGGGTATTATTGCGCGAACTCATGCCGGTACAAAGCGACGCGCTTGCCTTAAGCAAAGATTGTCCTAAATAATTACACACAATCGAGAGAATATACGTGGAATATAACTTTTATCTTATAATCGCGAACATGTTTACCGTTACCCGGGCAGTATAAAAATACCATGAGGTTTGTGCGCGTTGTGGTAATATAAAAATAGCAAAGTACTGCGGCACTATTCTTGTCGTATAACAAAACGTGTTAGGCCCTTGAAATTGGCAACGGACCAAACCAAATGTGCATTCATTGAGTGAGGTAGTGGGTCTATAGGCTGGTAAACATGTATACTGCTTTAATCAAGTTACTATGGCAAAGTATATGGAACGTCTGGCGAGAACAATTGTATATCATGTATGACGCGTCAACACGAATGTAAACAAAGATGTTTTGCAATCTTGCATATTTTGTTGTAACATAACGATAAACCGTTGTTGTAAGACTATACGTTTTGACACTTGATGCTCACAACGAGCAAAACCAGTCAATATTGTAAATGGTCGGAAAATAGGAGAACGGTTGAACGACTTTAAAATGATTACTTCAAAACTCTTGCCCTAACTTCCACACCCACACACGGCACCGCGCCGCCCGCACACACACACTACACACGCACCTGCCGCGAACCCGTAAGACACGCACGGCGGAACACACGCACGCCCCATACCGCCCCTTACACACGCACGGCTCAACACAACGCTCAACACACGCAGCAACGTGCGCATGTCGCGCGCGCACATACACCACACACACGCACACACATCACAAACGCACGCACACACACACGCACCCACACACACACACACACACACACACAACACACAAACACACGTGCGCAGCGCACGGTAACGTGCACACACCGCGCGGGCGCACCCAACAACACGAGGCCGTATTTTTCCACGGCGTGAGCACACGTCGTTTCCGCGTCGCTGAGGTGGCTTGCGCTATGGCGGACGGCGCGTATATTATTGCTCTCGTGTATGTGTCAGCTATCGACGGTGCGTAG
>NW_014577795.1:97234-101004 GCF_000485595.1 Priapulus caudatus | reverse complement strand
GAGGCGAGGAGAGGAGGAGAGAGAGGGAGAGGATGAGAGAGAGAGAGACGAGAGAGGAAGAACAGCCACACAGCCACCCAGCGCAGATGTTCCAACTTCCATCACAAGCAGCCGAGGAGGAAGAATTCATTGAGAACCCGCGGACTTATCGCTCACACGGCAACGACTGAGCAGATTTCCTGCGCTCACCATAAGCCGGCGATATCAAAGAAATCGCGCGCTGCTGCGTTAGAAAGCGTTGCGCAAAAACATTAGTGACCGCCGAGTGGCGCTCTAATCACTCCTGTATGGCCCTCCCACGGTCTCTGTGTCCGCATCCGAAAGTCCGAATTAGGACGAATAAGGGGAGGTAATTGAGTGAAATGACCCACCCACAGCGTGGCAATTACGCCGTTTATAGGTGGAAAGCAACAGTTTTTGCATCTCATTTGATCGTTAATCCCGGCAGTTAATCCTAATTCTCCACGCGCATGCGTGCTTCTCGGCTGCCATAAGTATGCATCCGGCAGGATGACGTCACTGCTGTTAGTTTCACAATGGAAGACAATGTCCGGCTATGTAACTGTGCAGTATCATGAGCGAGTCGGTTAGACTGCTACCCCCCATGCTCTGACACACTCGGGTAGATACGTACTGATTGTAACGCAGTGAGGATAACCACTGATGACCACTGATGTACGAAAAAATGAGATAAGGACGGGAATAATTTGTGGATATCTAGGAAACAATTTAGGATAGTATATGTGCATAAACTAGCATCATCTTATGCCCTGTGCGTACATATTCCATGTCCCGGCATACAAACTGTGCATATCTCCGCTATATGATAATGGTGGCTCATCCGACAAGACATCTTTGGCATTATAAGCAAATGTCAGCCGAAGTATTTGTTCTATGGCAATTTCGGTGATATTTGTTTCCTTTAGTGCAGGAGTGAGTACTCTGTGATTACACAGTGTAACCGATTTACACAACCATGTGCTAGTGAATCAGGAGAATATATCGTGTAAGAAACTGGGAGGAAGAAGAGAAATAATTAAAGAGAAAGAGAGAGAAAGAGCGAGAGAGAAAGACAGCGAGAGCGAGAAAGATAAAGATAAAAGATATAGAGTGCGAGAGAGAGAGAGTGCAGCGACGAAGAACGAGCAGAGAGAGAGAAAGGCGAATATGAAAAACAGAGAGGAGAGAATAAGAGACGAAAATGCGAGATCAAGCGAGGAAATCAAGGAAGAGACGGAGCGAGATAGCAATAATGTGCGATTGCGCCTGAGGGAGAGAGACAGATTACTCGGCTCCGCGGCGGCGGAGGAGAGAAGGAGGAGACGGAGAGAGAGAAGCTGATGATGCTGAGCATGAGAGAAGCAGATGATATGAGAATGAAAATTGATGAGAGAGAGAGAGAGAGAGAGCGAGGAGGAGAGAGCTAAGTGTGTGTGTTTAGGTGCGTGCGCGTGTATCGGTGACGCATACGGCCTCTCTCGCCTAACATTGCGCCCCCGACGGGAAACCAAAACACGTGACACGCACAAAAGCGCGCCAACGTGCGCCGGCGTTCGTCTGCGCGCACGCATTGTGCGGGAATTAGGGGAATTTACGTTCAGGTATTAACGAATCAAACGGCCAATTAGTAGCGGATCGACGGGAATTAGGAGCATGGAGCATTCACGCTGACTCTCCAGATACAGTGAGGAGCATCTTCTCTAGATTCCTTAGCTCCTAGCCTCCTACCCGATCCCCTCTCATCGACAATACGCGATGTGAGCCGACAAAGCATGGCGGGTCGTGAGGAGCGAGCCACTTGCGGTCAGATGGCTGGACACAAAGAGCAAAGTGGCCGTTGGTCGCTGACTACGCAAGCGAATCTGTGTTGCCACGTGTTCCTAGTTGGCGGCCAGCATCGTGCCGGCGGATGCTGAGCGATGCACTAATTGAATATTAATGAGGGCGTTTAGGCGGGAGTTTAGACAAGTGTGTTCTGGCCGCTCCCCCTTTCCCTCTTTTATACACTCTCTCTCCCCATCTCTCTCTCTCCCTCTCGCTCTCACTCTATCTTTTTCGCTCTCTCTTCTTCTATTTCTCTCGCTCTCTTTCCCTCTATCATTTCTTCCCGTTCTTCCCCTATCTCTCCCTCCTCTCTCGCGCTCTAGCTTCCTTTATCTTACTCCTCTCTATCTTACTCTTGTTTTCTCCTTCAACTCTCTTTGTTTCTCGCGCTCTAGCGTCCTCTATGTTACCCCTCTCTCTTTCTCTCGCTTTCGTTACCTATCTATCGCTTCCTCTCTCGCGCCCTAACTTCCTCTATCTTACCCCTCTTTATCTCACGGTCGCTCTCTTCTCCAATCTCTCTCTTTCTCACTCGCGCTCTAGCGTCCTCTATGTTGCCCCTATATTTTTCTCTCGCGTTCTTTCCCACTCTCTCTCTCTCTCTCTCTCTTTCTCTTCCCGCTATAGCTTCCTCTTCCTCTATCCTATACCCTCTCTCTCTCTCTTTCTCCACCGTAATAACGCCTAAATATCAATTTCCGTGAATAATAGTTTGAGAAAAACAACAGTTACGCCTCGGTCGCATGTGCGAGAATGCTCGCCGTGTTTATGCTGCGCTGGGACGCGGTTGACACTCGTGCTTCGCACAATGGCAGCAGCGGATGCTTCCCGTCTGGCTGCTATTTGGCGGGTAAATAGCGCCGCATTGCCGACCGTATTTGAAGAATAACATTTGCATGTAATAACGCAGGCAATCCACGCGTTGCGTGTGTAACCATCACAATGTCCTCCGCCCCGCGTTCCCGCCCCCTGCTCCCCGCCCCCATCCCCGCGCGAACGAAGCCTCACGCTATGGAGACGGTCGAGAAACGCTGCATGCGAATGAAATTCGATTTTAACGCGGTTTAAACCGCGAGATGGCGCTGTCCGTCGCTGCGAATTCGTTGCTCGGTTCCCAGGCGCCGCTTCCCGCCGCAGCGTGCGGTAAAAAAAAACTAGACGACCTTGAGTGTTAATGAGGCTAAAGATTTCGCTCGTTAAGTGCCACCTGTGGCATACACGTCAGTAGTGTGTACACGAGATATAATCATCATCCCGTGCTTGCACGTTAACCACATAATGACGATATATGCACGTGTAATTGCATCAGGTGATTAAACGTAAATTAACAGGCGTGATTAAATAAATAATACATCACTCTTGTTATAGTACTGGACAGAATAATTAGCTGCAGGGATAGCAACGAGAACATTTCAATTGACAGTCTATTTAGAGGGTAAGAACTACATAGCAAATCAAGATAGCATACCTTATTCCCATAGACCCACGTGAATATATTAACTATATAATATAAAGTGTACACTGATTTCCATATTGACTCGTACTGATAACGCTCTACGCTGAGGTAAAACCTGTTTGCATCAGGAACAAAATTCGTCGAATGATTATGTGATTAAATCTTGCCGCTTCCTTTCACCTCTTTCCGTATCGCTCTTCCTCTTTTTCGTCCCCTTTCTCTTTCTCTCTCTCTCTCTCTCTCTCTCTCTCTTGCTTTCCTTCGTTCTTTCTCTTTCTATTCCCCATGTCTGTGTCTGGCTGCCTGTCGGCATCTATTTCTCTTTCTCTCTCGTACTCTATTTTTGCCTGTCGGTCTCCTTCTCTCTCTCTCTCCCCCCACTCTCTCTCTCTCTCTCTCTCTCTCTCTCTCTCTCGCTCTCACATAGTCTATTTATCTCTTCCAGTGTGCGGCATCTCTACATCGCTGGTGACAGCGAGTGCTGGCGGTA
>NW_014577795.1:89734-92234 GCF_000485595.1 Priapulus caudatus | reverse complement strand
CGTCTGTTCGTGTCTCCTCGCGGGTCTTACGCGTGTTCCGTCGACTAGCTTTGTCCGCGCGACCTGTCATCCTTCCTTGATCAGATTCCGTGGCGTCTTTAGACGCACTGACTTCGTTGTTCGTCGAATGTCATCGGCTGCGTACATGCCAACCCACGTGTAGCTTATCGCATCACGAAGAATGTGTCGTCACCATGGCAGCCGGCTCTTTTTACACGAGATTATCCGTGTATTGAGAAGATCCTTTCATCCCGCCACAGACGCTGACCGGTCGTCGGTCGTTTTCGCGCGCAATCTTTCCCGCGCTTTCTATAATTAGCTAATACAACCTCAACGCTAGTCACAACTCGTTACTGTACGGATGAGATCAGACTGCGTGCCATGTGTTCGAGAAGAGATTTAGATTTACATAAACATCTGAGAATATATACATGTGTCCTCCTGGAACGCTGTCTCAAGTTTAGACAGGCGTCGTCTTAAATTTACATTGCGCAGATTGCACGTTAAAAGGAACAAATGTAGCGAAATATTGAGATGAATTATTGATTGAGATAAATGCCTAACAAAATCAACATTAGCACAGACAGCCGTAAGGCTACATCGGCCATACGTACTATATAGCGCATAGAGAAATGCCTACATTACACACGGCTGTGTGTACGTTCATGCGAACGGCGATATCGCAACGTCTGCCGCGCAGCAAACCATTCATAATTAACCTACTAATTGCACAGCGCTCGCCGTGGTACAAGTGACTCGCCGACAAGATGTCCCGACTTCCATTTGCCATCCTTTGTGCGGCGCGCTGGCGTCCGTATAGTCACAGCGTAATTATAACGTAACGTTGAGCAGTCAAGGAAGCTACGCCAGCGAGTGCGCGCAATCGTCGCTCTATACTGTCGGTCTAGTGATTAGCGCCAATTACGCGGTTAATTAATCGTGCAAAATATTTTCGCTCGCGCTGAAGATGCGGGCGGAGCGAGCGGGAGGTGGTGTAATCGCAGGTAAGGCGAGACGATGATGAGTAGTCGGTATAGGTGTTGTAATTATTTGCGGCAAATATTTAGAGATGCGGCCGAGGCGGGGGTGCGCGTCGGCAGCAGTGTAACGACCTAAGCGATCACAGGGAGCGGAAACACTCGACTCGCCTGCGCACGAGACATATAGGAGAAAGGTTACGGCTAAGTATATATAGAATTTCGTCGGGATGACGACGTTTATGCAATAAACAGCCCCGCGAGTATATAATCAGACGTCAAACAGTGGAGAAATACAGCGCCGATGTTTCTCAGTTGGTATAGCCAGATCGATCGAGCGAGAGGAATATTAGAGCGATACGGAAAGAGGGAGAATGATAAAAGAGAGTGGATGAGATAGGGAAAGGGAAGAAGATGATAATGGAGGAGAAAGATGACGGCGAGCGAAAGATGCAGGCGAGATGCAGATGGGAGTAAAAGAGAACATAGAGTATATATATGAATCTTATAACAAAACTCGTGAGCCCGTGTGATAGGCACGTGTGATCGTAATAGTGTATCCAGGTTCGTTGTACAACAGATACGTGTGCAAATAGCACTTAAGCCACAGACAGTATAATTAATGCTATAACCACCGAATTGTTACGGTAACTCTATTCTTTAATGAACAACATCATACTAACAATTACATACAATACCTAAGGTGGCTGCGCAAGCCAACCAGTAAATACGATACAATACATATCTTATACACCAGGCACATATAGACAAGCGACTGGTTTACAAATGCAGTACATATTTACGAGCGTGGAGTTCTGCAGATCGCAGGCAGGTCCTGGCGGGTCCCCAGTCAGTGATGTCCAGCAGGTGAGATCAGCGGAACCTGGGTGCTGACAGCGTCGGGAGCTGTCAGGCACCGTGGAACCGTGTCTGTTTTCTTGTCGAAACTGTTCGTTATTTATACTACTGGAGGAATGCGTGGTCTGAGCGTGGTCAAGGCCTTGTTGACGATGGTGGTGCAAGACGTGTCCTTCTCCAGAATTTTATGGACAACTGAAGGTGAGACTTCCTTCTCTAGCGTGAGAACGGCGGTCGGAGTCTTTGTAGATATGGTGGAGGCGTCGATGGGAGTTTCTCGAAGCCCTCGTCGGACAGCCTTCTATTGGTACTAAAGTGTCATCGGCACGCTTTGTGCCATACCGCTGCTGCCACGTGCACGCGACGTGTTCGGCTCGCCAATGCTGAAGGTATGGCACAGATTTGACCCTGGTCGGGTTGTGCGACACCGGTGTTAGAGGTCCCGCTGTATCACGTACGCACGCCCGGCGTGCGCGACTTGTCATAAGACTCGTAGCCGTCGTCACCTTGAGCGGGTCGTAATTTTTACTCGTGTTCTAGTGACTCAGTTTCTTGGGATATTCGCGGTGCAACTTTCACCTGTTACCTTGACTGACATTTGTCAACTAAAATAACCATGACGTTATGCTACGTTAAGCGACCCGTGTCGCTCGCTGCTCATGTTA
>NW_014577795.1:85883-87252 GCF_000485595.1 Priapulus caudatus | reverse complement strand
GAGAGAGAGAGAGAGAGAGAGAGAGAGAGAGAGAGAGAGAGAGAGAGAGAGCGAGAGACAGAGCGAGAAAGAGAGCGCGCGCGAATGAAGAGAGAGAACAAATGGGGCAGATATGCAGATAAAATGACGGGTCTCCAGACATATACAAAGAGAGAGAGAGAGAGAGAGAGAGAGCGAGCGAGAGAGAGAAAGAGAGCGAGAGAGGAGAGACCGGGAGATAACCAGGGCGCATGCACGTACACAGCGGGGTAGCAGCCAGAGCAGAAGGAGTAAGAGGCAGTCGAGCATTCCTTGCCCGACGACAGTCCACGCTGTGTGAGCGAACGCCGACCGTCCATCGCCACTACTCGAATCCATTCGCGTCCGAAAATGGAAACACTTTAATGCACTAATTGAAACTAATTAAGCCGCAGACTTACAGAATATTGCGACACACAAAGACTCCCGCCCAGATATGAGCGAGAACAAAATATTTTTGCCACCTAATTAACTCTGTGTCCGTACCAGCAATTAGTAACAATTAGACAGGAGAAGGAAAGGGACTCAGACCCCTCCCCGTCCTTCTGTTTCCTTCCAAACATTTGGGCAAAGACAGCGGAGTAATTGTAGAGCCATTATCGGTGAGATAATGCGTGAGACATTGAGAGCGCGCTGCGGGGAGAGACCCGTACAGACGTCCCACGCACGCAGCGACCATCAAGATAACTCATCGCGTGGTGGGATCGCCGTAGTAACCTCGGAACGGTGGGGATAAAGGATATCAGGTGTCTTTGTGTTCTACACGCGAGTCATAGGCTGCATCAGCCCGACAACGCTGCGAGACTAACGTCAATATACACATGCATCTTTCGATGTCTTCGATCATTCGATCGTTCGATCATTCGATCGTTCGATCATTCGATCGTTCGATCATTCGATCTTTCGATCTTTTTGATTGTTCAATCTCTAGATTGTTCAATCTTTCAATATTTTCATCTTTAAATCTTTCGATGTTTTGGTGTGTACCTGTATATTGGAGTTAAAGCTACATACTATCAAGAGTGGATAATAGAGATCTCTATTATCCACTCTTGATACTATAGTTCTGTGTTCTTCATGTGCAGGGCAGCCGACGGACGGACGACGCTGTCAGCAAATATCACTGAATAGCGCATATAACAACGCATATCAAACAACGCATATCAAAACGTAATGAATTGATATAATCAGGAGTAGATAATGACAAATAAATAATGATTTGTCATTATCTTCCCCTGATATGTGTGTGTGTGGGTGTTATGTGTTATTGTGTGTGTGTGTGGTGGTGTGTGTGTGTGTGTGTGTGTGTGTGTGTGTGTGTGTGTGTGTGTGTGTGTGTGTGTGTGTGTGT
>NW_014577795.1:71878-85873 GCF_000485595.1 Priapulus caudatus | reverse complement strand
ACATGGACGTGACATGGTGTGTGTGTGTGTGTGTGTGTGTGTGTGTGTGTGTGTGTGTGTGTGTGTGTGTGTGTGTGTGTGCGTGTGTGTGGCGTGTGTATGTATACGCGGTTTGATGTGATCAGGAGTATATAAATCCATTATGTTCTTGGTGTGATGACATGAAGGTGGAACGCAGTATAAACGCGATGACAGAACTGTGCCTGACATTTGCGGCTATAGCTTGTATATATATATATATATATGTTTGTTATTATTGTAGCACGTACTACAGCACATTTTCCCACACTTGCCACCCAACACAACCCAACCCCCACACCCAACCTTACACCCAAGAGCAGGGTAATTCGCGTGTCTCTCGTATACACTTGAGCAGAAGTGAACGCGCGTAACCCTCGCGCTATTGTTGATGGCGATAAGTTGCTAGATGTGACAGCATTTCTTAGGTTACAATCACAAGACGCTAGCAGGCATGCACTACTGGGTTCACACTGCCTTTTAGCCTTCGCATGTGCTGACAGTCACTGTAGCAAAAATGACTGCATCCCAAGTGCACATCCGGAAAATGTTTACCAATGGGTACTCTCCAGTTTACTCATGGCATGCCGTAGCAATGACATTGTGAGATCGATACATGAATAAAAGTTATACAGTACACTACTTTCACCCCCATGAGAATACACTGATAAATATTATAATGATAATTTAGAAAGAAGGTAAGAAAGAAGAGAATCCTATGAAGAGCATCTACACGCTAATTTCTCCAGTACTAGACTAGCAAATACTTCGTGTCATGCATAATCATATACTACCTTATGACAAAATAAACTCTAGTTCCTCCCATTTCACTGCGCGTTGTCTTATAAAAGGCATTTGAAAATACCTCCAATGTTGTTCAAATTCTCCTATGTTGTTGACACTTTCGCGTTGCCCTGCCAAGCAACCGCACAGCGGTGCTGCGGTACAGCGGTACAGGTGTAGCAAAGATAAAAACAGGTGACGTTACCTAACCGTTTCTTGGCGAAATTGTTTGGCAAACAATTTAGCGTTGGCGCCAGATTACCAGATTTCGCACCTCTTTCTTGTGGGTTTTAAGCAAACGCGCACTGAAATGGGAGGAACTAGAGTTTATTTTGCCATGAGGTAGTGTGATTATGCATGACACGAAGTATTTGCTAGTCTAGTAGCCTACTGGAGAAATTAGCGTTTGGATGCGCATAGTGCGGCTTTAAATAAGGGAGAGACGATGGCGTGTACCTATTTTTCACTAACTCTTCCTTCTCCTCCCCTCCCCACAGCGGTCCATATCCTGCTAGTAATCCAATAGTATAGACTTCCACGAATACAATCCCCTCAGATTTCGACTGCACGCGGTCTGCCACTCCCCGCGTACTAATTGTTTGCCTAAGCAGTGTGTCGTCTGAACATTTTTTCCTGTAAACAATTTTTCCCAGACAAGCGCAGATGGGTAGCCGCGGGGTGTGAATGACGCATATAAATGAGGACACGCGCGGGATCATAATCTTATCCGGCACCGCAACAAATTGTCTGACAAACCTCGGCATTGTTTCACCGTCTATCAAATATCACGTTCGCATAAGCCTAGCAGGTGCAGCGACTGTTGTGTGCGTGCATCGTCATCATCGCAGCTTCATTGTTTGCGTTATAGATCCGCCCTCTTTTATCTATTCCTCCCCGATTCTACCTGCCCGCGTGTACATGAATAACCTCAGCGCATGGCTCATAGGGTCTATGTCCTCCAGGGTACTGCCGGAACGTACCCTGGGTACGGTCCGGTATACCGGAACGTACCCTGGTAACTATCTGATATGGTTAGGGTTAGGGGTAGGGTTAGGGTTAGAGTTAGGGTTAGGGTTAGGGAGTAGGCGTAGGCGACTCCATAGACTCGTTAGTGGAGTAGGCGAGGTACGGTCCGGCATATTAGATAGTACCAGCAGAGCATATAAATCACGTTGATTTATATGCTCTGGTACCAGGGTACGTTCCGGTATACCGGACCGTACCCAGGGTACGTTCCGGCAGTACCATGGGGGACATAGACCCTCTCAGCCTCAGCATGCACGGACATGTTCAACCCACAGGCACTTTGGGCAGAGTCAAAATAATAGAACAAATACTATCGTAGGCCCTACCTCTCAATTACAGTTCCACTGTTGTGTCACTGTATATCAACTTTCCTTCATAAAAACTAACGCCGAACGCTCCCTCACTCGCCGCTGCGAGTGTGCCGTGTCGCCATGATAATGATAATATATATATAAAGTTATATATTTATAATCTTAAAATTATAAACTTATAAAATATTTATAACTTTATATACGCTCTTGATATTATCATTATCATGGCGACGCAGCACACTCGCAGCGGCAGGAGTGCAGGAGCGTTCGGCGTTAGTTTTTATGAAGGAAAGTTGATATACAATGACACAACAATGCAGTGACACAACAGTAGAACTGTAATTGAGAGGTATGGCCTACGGTAGTATTTGTGAATGTGCGTTCATATTATTTTCAGTTTTTACTGACTCTGTCCCGAGTGCCTGTGGTTCAACCCGTATCTCCCGGCCGCAATTTTTTTCCCCATTTGAGTTCCGGACCACAGCCAATCAGTGCACTCCATTCACTCGAAGCAACAATGTAAAATGAATACCCTCCCTCCCTAACCCTAACACGTACCCGAACACTAACATTAACTATAATCCAACCATATATAAACGAACCATATATTACAAAACACTATCTATGGTGGGTCCGGAACTCAAGTGGGAAAACAAATTTCGCCTCCCGGCTATAGATCAACACACTGCGCCCACTGACTCATCATTGTAACCCCCCCCCCCTCCAACAGCCTTGCCCCGTGACGACGGAAAAACTAAAGCAAAGCAAAGCATATGCATCGATGAACATGCATTTGTACAATATCTCTGTATAATATCTCTGAAATACATCTGTACAATGAACATACAGATCATTCGCAAACTGTAGTTGCAATAGAACGTTACGTTACCTCGGCGATGAAAGGGAAGATATGAACTAAGAACAATGAAACACGTCTGAGTATGAGCTAAGAATGGCGGGTGTACTGGAAATGCGTAAATAGGTTGTTCACGAACTGCTATATCCCTTCAGGGCGATAACGAACATGATTATTGCGTTAGATAGTGTTGTACGCGTGTGTCGCTGGGTGTAAGCGGATGGTAAGCTGCATATCGTATGCTATGAAGGCGTAGTTGCAACACGCCGCAGAAATACGTCGTGTGCGTCGGCTGCTAGGCGTTTACGTTGGCGTAACGTCATCACTGTTCGGTGTGCGCGCGGCCCATGATGCCGCAGTTATGCACGTCGCCGCTGCCCCGCTCCATCCCCGCCTCCCTACTCCTGCCGTTCAATACTATAACAAATGTGAGTGTGTTTTTTATCCGTGTTTCTTTCAGATGCAGGCTGTTGCTGCTGCTGCTACTACTACTACTTCTGCTGAAAGTTCTGCTCCTACTACTACTACTACCACTACCACTGCTGCTGCTACTACCACTGCTGCTGCTGCTGCTGCTGTCGCTGCTGCCGTTACTTTTGCTGCTACCCTGCCCCGCTGCTGCTCCTGCTACCTCGCCCTACTGCTGCCGCCGTTACTGTTGCTGCTGTTGCTGCTGCCCCGCCCCGATATTGATGTTGTTGCTACCTCGCTCTATCGCTGCTGTTACTGGTGCTTCTACTGCAGCCTCTGCTGTTACTGGTGCTTCTACTGCAGCCTCTGCTGTTTCTGCCAATGCTGCTCCGCCAATGTGTCTGCCAATGCTAACCCTAACTCTAACCCTATTAGGCTAACCCTAACCCTAACCATATAAGCTAGATAGTTACCAGGGTACGTTCCGGTATACCGGACCGTACCCAGGGTACGTTCCGGCAGTACCCTGGGGATATAGACCCTATGAGCGCTAGTGCCGCTACAGCTGCTGCTACTGCTACCGCTGTGGCTGCTATCGCTGCTACTGCTACTGCTGTAGCTGCTATCGCTACTACTACCGTTATACCGACGTGGCTGCTATCGCTGCAACTACCGTTACCGCCGTGACTGCTGCTACTGATACCTCTGTCCCTAGCACAGTCACAGGCCGCCGCCCTCTGCCCTCTGCCCCATGTGCTGTTGCCGGTACTGCTACTGCGGGAGTCGAAACCTGACACCTAGCCGCGTGACGTGTGAAGAGTGAGAAGAGCGCGAAACACAATCATTAGTCGATGATTGTAGTTCTTCCAGCGCATCGTCGCTGCGGCAGAAGGTGGCAACGCCGCAGCGTGCTGCAGCTGGCTCGGCCGCGCGCGGGAGCCCACACACCGCAGCAACCTGTGAACATCAGACACGATTGTCGCATCGAGTGAGTGTCGAAGCTTGCAACGTTTGCGCATTCACACACGCAGCGTCCCGCCGCGCGCTCTCTCACCCTGGCCACCTCGTCCGGCAGGAAAATGCACGCTGCTGCGACCCGTCTCGCGCTGCTGCAGCGAAAACCTGCGCCAAATTGCCCCTTGAGTGTCAATCACACGTTTAAATTCGTCACAAAGCCGACGATAACTAATTAATGATCTTCAAAACTGTTAACCCTTTGCGCTTGTAGGGCTGGAAGGAGAATGCGTCGGGGCGGCGTATACACGGTGCGAGCAAAGACCCTGCAGTTGGGCGCATTCACGTGTATGACACAGCTGTCAGCAACACGAGCGAGGAATCTCTCGAAACACGCGAAAGCAACGCCGTAAACTGTGAATATTAAATCGGTGATATTTCGCCCCGCGGCGCCGGCGGCGTGCGCCACTCATGCAGCTGCAGTGTGCCGCCAGCAGGTGCCCGGGCGAATCTGGCACACGCCCTGCATTTGTTTAAGCCGACGTCGACGATTTGGCTAATCACGATGTTTGCATTATTCTACGGCAAAAACCATCGGCGAGGTAGCTAGCGCCCGGAGGAGGAGGGGGGGTAGGGCGGCAACTCTTGGAGGGAAATATGAAAATCTGCTAATCACATGCTATATTCACCGTATTATATATAATTGAGTCGTGCATAACCGTCGGTCGTTTTCGCACAGTTGCGGATTTCTTTACAAGTCGAAAACGCGTCGGCATTAACGACACCATGTAAATAATTAAATGGGAACAAATGTGGAGATCGTTAGCATAGTAGACATGACAGGCATCAGCGCGGAAGGACATTCACGCGTTCCTTCAAATTTCTCGTCATTAATTTCCCCGAGAAAAACACTGTCTTAAAGATCCGCTATGATTTTTGTAAGGAGGAGGCCTTTCATAGGCGGGGCTTCCAGTCCTCCCCCTCCCCCCTCCGGCGGCATCTGTCGCGGCCAACGCCAAAGATCTCCAGCATCTTCCCGACGTTGTTAGGCGACCGACGCAGCCTCCGCATCGCCCAATAACACACAGCGACGACCTTGAGACCAGCTCCCAAGATCAACAGCGGCGACTGCTAGATTGAGTCACGTCTAACAGCGTTCACACCGCGTACGTCACTCGCACGAGTCGCTGCTGCTGCTGCTTAATAGCAAACGTCTGCCGCCGACGCGCATGTCAACGTGTAGTTACTAGTCATCGCCACCGCAGCAGCCGCACGCAGCAGCTATTTAATACTCCGCGCGAGCGTGTGTGCGCGGCCAGATAGTCCGAAACATCTGTGTTTACCGAGTTCACAGGCGGCTGTAATAGGACGTGTCACACGCGGTCTGAGCCCCAGCAAGCCGCGAGTACAGGCAGGCAAGCAGGCACGCACGCACACACATACACGCGCACGCACGCACACACGCGCACGCACACACACACACACACACGCACGCACACACATACGCTCTCACACACAAACACACACACACACACACACATACGCACGCTCACACGCAAACACAGACACCCACCCGAACGCTCGTGCACACACTCGCGCAAATCACAGGGCTGGCTCTCGCGCGCGATGCGCACCTGCCGCGAACGTGCGTATGTTTGGCTTTCCCACGGCCCTAGCGCATACCGTGAGACCAGCTTATCCTCGCCCCATGGCCCGCAACATGAATCATCATAGCGATGCTACACACACGCGCGCGCACACACATACGTATACACTTGCGCACACACACGCGCACGCACACACAAACACATACATACACACACAAGCATGCACGCACACACAAGCACCCACGCGCACGAACACAGCGGGCGCAAAAACCACATATGCGGTCCAGGCACCCGCGGGTCCGCTTACGTAATGCATATGTAATATAAAGTTAATAATGCGCAAGATTCACACGACCAAATCAGTGATTACGACAGTGCAAGGGTGAGTAGTGGAGGAAGGGTGGAGCGTGCGAGTAAGAGAAAGAGAGAGGGGATCGGCGCGCGTGTGTGTGACAGAGAGAGAGAGAGGGGGGGGGGAAGAGAGCGAGAGAGAAAAAAAGAAAGCGAAATACAGGCAGCTATACCGAAAGAGTGAGGAAAAGAGTGAAAACGAGATAGAGTGAGAGAGCGCGAGAGAGATTGAGAGAGACCAAGAGTAGATAATAACATCTATATTATATTATCAATCTTATATATATTAACAAGAGTTATATTATCTACTCTTGGAGAGACAGAGAGAGAGAGAGCGCGAGACAGAGACACATACGCGCGCACGCACACGCAGATAGGCAGTCAGATTGGGGGCTAACAGACAGAGAGAGAGAGGGGGGCGAATAAGACGAACACAGAGAGGTGCAAAAGATAGATAGATAAGTACATGATAAACAAGAAATATATCTCCTGGTATTAAAATTGCTTGGCACGGTAAAATGCGAGCACTGGCGTGGTCGTTATGCATGCGTACGTACGCTGCACGCACGTGTACACGTGCGCGTGCTTGCTGCGTGGACGATCGAGCGAGCGAGCGGTAGCTAATTCCACTTATCTGCCTATCTGTACGGGGACGCGAGCCGTTATCGTTTTGTCATTCTTCATTCGTCCGCCTTCGACTATTTATACCGAAATCAAATATTCGTTTGACTTACTTATCGCAGGCACGATAAGCCCGCATCGAATAGAGCGCGGGAGACAGCACTTTTGTTTGACTATCCCACGCTGCCCGTGCCCATCTGTAAGCGATTGTAGAACCTATTTACTTACACGCGCGCACACAGTGAAAAAATCATCACTCGGCCATCTCTGCACACGTGCGCGTCTGGTCACACGACCACCAGGGGTCGCCGTGTTTTTTTCGCAGCACATCTGCCTGACAGGCAGTGCGTCTGGTGTCCGCGTTAACACATTGTTGCCTAACGGGTCGTAATAGGTGATGGGAAAGGAAGAACGCGATTCTAATTGCAAGATTTAGATGGAGAATTAATTGCGTCTGTCTGGCTGTGTTTTGGCGACGGCTAGCGATGCGTTAACGGCTAGCGATGACGGCTAGCGTTAGCCATTAACACCAAAACGTCAAAATAGTTTTTAGAAGCGCGCACGTGTATTATTCATGCTCAACCTGTTCTGTGAGCGGTCTTCTTATACATATTCTTATATATAATAATATCAGGAGTTAATAAAGAAAAATTTGTCTTTATTAACTCCTGATAATAGGTATGTATATCAAGATCGAATACATAATAGAGTACATCTCTATTCTGTACTCTTGATGTATATATATATTTTTCTCTCACTCTTTGTTTCTTTCTGTCACCCGATCGCGCTCTCTCACTCTTCTCACGTATATCCATCTCTCTCTCTCTCACTCTCTTTCGGTCGCCATGACTCATGTACGCCCCCTCACCCTGGAACTCGCGGAAATACCACGCGCTGCGCAACACGTCGCCACGTAGTACACAAATGTTCGGATCGAAGTTCACGCTTCTCTTCATAGATGGCGCGGTAATGACGTTAACTCTTCCCCCATCCACACCTCGGCGCACGGGGAGACGAGTTTAGAACGATGGTGCGAGCCGGACAATGCCGGACCACGCGCAACAATGGCTCGTCGCTCCGCTGCGGCCTTTTGTGCAGAGTTGTGCCGAGTTCCGTTATCGCCACTAGCTCGGCGACCGGTCCTGGCGCGTGCCCTGGCTCGTCTTTGTCTCCCGCCGGCCCCACGGGAACACGCGTCCTGACCCCAATGTGGTCGCACTAATCGTAACGGCGACCCGTACGTCAGCGAGCTGGCCGTGCGAAGCGCCATCTAGCGAGCGGCGTGTACGTTTCGCCGAAGCGAGTCGGTAGGTCGTGCGGCTCTCACGGTTGTTATGTGTGTCAGCTGAGCTGTAACGGGATATGGGCGCAGCTTAACTGTCTCATCGGAGGACACGTGCAGAGATGCATCACCGCCACCACCGACAGCGGCGTCCAGTTATATCCCACCCCAGCTACCCCCAGTTTAGCATCAACAGAGACGAGCTAGACCCACCCTAGCTCTAGAACTATAGCCCTTTGCTCTGTCACAGGTCTGTGGCAGAGCGAAGGGCAATAGTTCTAGAGCTATTCCCACCCCAGCATCATCATACATCAGTTATTCCTACACCAGCGTCATCAGAGATCAGTTGTTCCCACCACCATCATCATCATACATCAGTTATTCCCGCCCCGAGCATCATCAGATACGAGTTATCCCTACCACCAGCATTATCAGAGCTTAGCCATTCCTACCTACAGACCACTAGTATGAAAGACCCACTAATCTCGGCAATGCAAACCAATACCACATATTCACAGCGGCGTCACACAGACTCTGACAGCCGTATTGCTTCTGCCTCGTCGTTTGTTTATATAGTGTCACAGCATAAGCGCCTGAATGCGTGTTCTCTGCGGCTATTTCTCGATGGTTGGTCTGGGGTTTCAACCGTTCCCGCACGTGTGGGGGAGACAGCTATAGCTTTACTGCCGCGTTAATGCGTGTAACGAGTTCATGTAAGTGTGTGTCTGTCTGTTCGCACATGTGATGACGTAGCTGTCAGCTCGCTTATAGTCGCGTTCGCAAGATTGTATTAGACGGTTTGAATCATCCACGCGTACATTTCTATGCGGTAGGTTGGAGAATCGCAGTGTAGGAAATGTGAACGGAAGAAGACAATAGCGAAGTGAACGTGATAACAACATACAGCGTATTTAGATTTGTAAAAAATATCGTTTTAATCATATAGAATACGTGCTCGTACTCTCATCGCTCTCGCGTATTTACAATGTTTACAAAGTTTAATATACACGTTCGACTATGCGCTAGTTACAAATGATACCGTACTATCTATTATGCGAATAATGCTTCGAAAATACAAGATCATGAATCGAATGAATGAGTTTATACAAGCGTCTCTAAATGCGGCTGGCGTTTCTCTCAACGAAAACGTACTTTGCTGCGTCTATTGCAGAAGGCCATATAATGTTGCCCGTTGTTATACGCAGAAATGCAACCAGAAAAACCTACACAATATATATGCGCACTAGATTACTGAAACACACTTTATATATATCTTTCTCTCTTTGAATAACAACAAAACAACGTAAGGAATACCTAGCGGTTTAACTAGAAAAACAACACTGCATGCATGTGCGCGTCGGCGGCATCTACCACGGCCGCCACATCTCCTTCAAGAGCGGACTTCCGGCCGGGCTCAGTGACGTCACGTCGTGCTGACCGGCCATCTTCATCGATTCCAGCAGCTGCTGCTGCGACATGAACTGACTGCCGGGAACGACGTAGGCGACGTCGCCGCTTGGCAGACGCGTCGGCACCAGCTTAAGTCCAACGGGAATGTAGCACATTGGTTCCTGCGCCGACGACGTCTGTGGCGACAATCGCTGTTCGGGGGCGTTCTGCTGCTGCTGTTGCTGCGGGGGACTCGACCGCTCGCGCTTGATGTTCGACTGTTGCGCCTCCTGTCGGGCGGGCTGGTTCGCCTGCATCTTGCCCTGTAGGTGCTGCATAAGACGCTCCCGTACGGACATCTCCGGGCCCTCGGCCGCCGCGGGCGACAGCGCTCCCATGTACTGTCCGACGCTGGTGGCGCACTCCGTGTATCCGGCGCGGTACTTGTGCATAAACTCGCTCGTCGCCAGCGCGTGATGCTGCATCTGCACCGACTTCAGATACTTGACGGTCATCTCGAGTATGTCGGCTTTCTCCAGCTTGGAATGACGCGTCGTCTGCGAGAGAGAAAGAATAGCACGCGCGATTAGGACAACGTGCTTAAGGCTCAGCTCGTTAGTTCCCCCGCGCTGATTGTCTTGCGGCATTGTTCTACGTACGCGGCAGGTACGACGCCTGCCACAGGTGTCCCGAGCGAAAGAAAAAAGCGACCGCTGACTTATCGCTAAGAAAACGAAAAAAACTGGTCGGGCGTGTTTATGACAGCGTCCGTGTGCGAGTGGGGGGAGGGGAGCCTGGTGGGAGATGCTACAGGAGGACGAGAAGCGAGCGATTGTGGTTTGTACTTACATCTTTGTTCATTCCTTCCAGCACTAGTTTCTTTAGCTCTTCTAGACAGCAATTGATTCTGTCTCGTCGACGCTTCTCTATGATCGGCTTAAACACCTAAAAACGAGAAACGAACCCGTTAGTAAAACTGATAGACGAATATATATGACTACTCTATCTACTACATATTTATTCAAAACATTATTATTATTTAACACATTACATAAATAATAACAAACGTTAACAAAACGCTTGTAACTCGAAGAAAACTCAAGCTACTCTTGACACGGAATTTATCCGTTCACGAATTATCATCATACACTCGATTATGCAAAACGCAATAAACAGAACAAGTGCCTACTCTGCGCATGTATGCAATTTACGATTCATTAGCAGTAACAAAGTCCGTCGGCACGTTGCTACTGCTGCAGCTATAGTATAGAGCCGTACAGTCGCTGCTATTCCAATAGTTGTACATACCCTGCGGTGTTGCTGACGTTCGGTAGGGATCCCACTTCCAGCGGCATTTTCCTTTACAGCGGGCATGTTGACAAATCTGTCTCTCTCTCTCTCGTTCACTGACTGACTGGTAGTTATCCGAAATCACAAGAGCGCGTTGCTGTTGCTGCTACGGTGCGTGCGTGTAAACTCTGTCGGAATGCCCGCGTGCAGGCATTTATACCGGACCAGCAGCAGGTGCGCCAGGCGACCAGCTCGTGTGAAGGCAGCTAGACAATCATTCCCACGAAGTGGCGACCAATCAGCACGCGACCCTGCTATCTGCCCGCATCGCTTTATCGCTGGCCACGAACCGTGAAAACAAAATAAAGCGTGTCTCGTGCTCGGGGCCCGTTCCCACGCCGGCGTCGACCAATCACGGCTCGCCGCTACGCATTCCTTTGTCCACAGGTGCAGTGATACATTCCGGCACACTGCCAGCGCGCCTGACCGCGTGGGCGTGGCTAAAGAGCGCGTCCGCGGCGAATCACGGCGCGCGGTGTTCGCCGTCCGCCGCGGCGATTCGTCGGTGGGCGTAGCCGGTGAGGGTGAGTGACAGCGACGGCGGTTGCCGGGAGTGACGAGTGACGCGTGGCGTGTTGTGACCCCGGGTGCGCTAAATGATAACAGCGATAGCCCGTGGTAACAGTTCTCATGAGTATCGCGTTCGGTGGCGGTAAACCACTGTCTCTCTCCTCCCTCCCCCCCCACCCCGCGCGCGCGACAGCGAGCCTTGAAGCAGTAGCAGTAGTAGTAGTAGCGATAGAGACACACGGTACGCCGGGGGCCCACGTCAGCGGATCGCGTTCGCTTGGAGCGGCGAGCACGCGTGGTGGGAGAGAACGTGTGAGCGCGCGTGGTTTCACACGGCCGCGTGCGCGACCCGGGCGACCCCTCACGGCCGACCCGGGCGTCGGTGCGAGTCCAATAAAATCGCCATTACTTTTGCGCGCGCAGATCTCTCGCGTAGATGTAAGACGAGAGGACTGTCCGCTTATACCGAGCTCTCGGCCTGCTCTCGCAGAACGAACGCACCCCTCCCTCCCTCCTCACCTGCCCATGCACGCATCAGCGCACACGCGCACGGACAAACACAGCACGTGTGTACATACACACGCGCGCGTGAAAGCACGAACACGCACGTATATACTTACACACGCACGCGTGAACGCACGAGCACGCACGTATATACTTACACACGCGCGCGTGAACGCACGAGCACGCACGTATATACTTACACAACGCGCGCGTGCACGCACGTAATATACTCTACACACGCGCGCGTGCACGCACAAGGCGGCGCACGGTACGTACTTACACACGTGCGCGTGCACGCACAAGCACGCACGTATGTACTTACACACGTGCGCGTGCACGCACGTATGTACTTACACACGCGCGCGTGCACGCACAAGCACGCAGTATGTACTCACGTGCAGTCACACACACGCACACAACCCGTACGCTACACTATACGTACGTACGTTCGGCTCATGGACCCGCTCGCCGCTTTCCATCGTAGTTCGCTCATTTTCCGTGAGAGGGCGCACTCATACAGTGGCAAAGCTGTGCGCCGAACCTAAGCATATAGTTTGCTATACACCGATCCGTAGTGCAAAAACAACCCCAGTAGCGCACAAGCATTACCAAGTTAAACACCGTGCACATAATTATGAATATGGATTCAGAAAATTATAACTAATTTATATTTTGTATCTTCATGTATTAATGATATACCCCTTCAGAAAAAAGCATCAAAAAGCGAAAACCAACTTGCGAATTGAATAACTAGTGTGTACAGATAAATTTACTGAATTTTTACAAATTGTAACGTATTTATACTCCTTCTTCCCTTTATCCTTGGTCATCTCCGTGCCGTCATCAGTCTCTACCGACTTCTCTGTCTTGTTCTATTTCTCCTTTACTCCCCTAATTTTCACTTTATCCTTCGTTTTAACCTTCTGCTCCTCGTTGTACTCCCATTCTCCCATACTCTCCTAATTTTAGTCCTTTCTCAACATCTCGTACCTCTTTTCATTTTTTCTAAGTTTATATTGACGTTGATAATCTTCTTCTTCTTCTCCTTATTTTTCTTCTTCTTCTTCTTCTTCTTCTTCTTCTTCTTCTTCTTCTTCTACTACTACTACTACTCCTTCATCTCCCTCCGCCTCTTCTTCTTCTTCTTCTTCTTCTTCTTCTTCTTCTTCTTCTTCTTCTTTTTCTTCTTCTTCTTCATTTTCGCCCTATTCATGTTTTCAAATTCTTCTTTCTTCTTCGTCTTCTTTCTTTTATCCCTTTCTATTATTCTTTTTTTCTGCCTTTTATTTTTCGTCGTCATCTTCTTCTTCTTTGTCTTCTTCTTCTTCTTCTTCTTCTACTATCTCTTCCATTTTCCTCTTCGTTTCCCGTGTCACCTTCTTCCCCCGTCTTCATTTCCTCTGTGCTCTTCTTCTTTGCTCGTCGTCATGTAGTACTCACCGTTTTCACCCCTCCTATGTATATACATGACCTTGAACCACAGAACCTGATGTCAAACATTCTCGCTAATGGCTTGTCCGCTATATTTACTGCCATTAGCATCTAGGCGTGCTCGGGACAAAAACGCGCGCGTGCATAGAGCAAAAAATAACTATCGGACAGTTTTGCATATTTATGTGACGTCGCGCTCTGATTTAAAACAGCCATCGCTGTCACCGGCGTTGTTTTACGCTTTAGAATTTCGCAAATTTACCTGCGACCGCTGACCGTCGCCAGCGTGATATATGCGACGCTGGGCTGTTAACGCGCGCGCCAATGCTCGTGATTTACTCGCCGGCAGGTGGCTGCGCCAGCTAATTACTGCTCCTCAGCACAACTAAGTGCCTCGTTTTACACGTTATTTACTGTTTTGAATCGAGCGTCGTCGCGTGAGAGCCTCGGGGGCAAGCTGTGCCGACGTAAACAGGTGTATATCGTCGGCGCGCTGTACGCCTGCGTCGACACCGTGCGTCGTCATTATGTCACAGCGGGTCGCGTGTGCGTAAAGCTACATATACAGTATATATATATATATATATATAT
>NW_014577795.1:68435-71868 GCF_000485595.1 Priapulus caudatus | reverse complement strand
AGAGAGAGAGAGAGAGAGAGAGAGAGAGAGAGAGAGAGAGAGAACGCGCTACTACTATAGAAGGAGATGCGTATGAGGAAATTACAACAAAACTGCATACGCGCGCATATATACAAGTGCAGCGTAGTGTGTACGTTAGTAGGCTTTGAAATAATAATATGCCCATAAATATTTAGTGATGTCACACGTACACGCGATTTGGAAAGAGACGATAAAACTACAACAGAAACGAAGGGGAAAAAGGTGCGCCGCGCTGGTTGGGTGAACTTATTTATCTAGGCTCGATTTCTTTGCACACATGCACCCCTCTCCATGAGAATTGCTTTGATAAACGTAGACATATATGATTTACATTACCTTACAGTTAGTTACCGTGTGAAAAGAACAAGCGCGTTAAAAAGGAGGAAACTATTTGAGTCCGAGTGAAAAAGGTGGCACGTAAATGAACGGTACGTCGGTTGTTTTCAACATGTTCTGCTTGCATCTATGACAAATACGACATACGCATATACGCTCATATACGCATGACACTATTTGTCATAGGAAGATTATTTCTATGAAAAACATTGGCGAGTCAACTTCGTTCCGCTTTACAGCTGAAATTCACTGCATGATTGCGTTCATAATAGCGCTCATATAATAGCGCTCCTATGCGTTCATAATAGCGTTCATAATAGCGCTCCTATGATGCGCAAAACACATACAACAATATTTGTCATAGGAAGAATCTTCCTATGACAAATAGTGTCATAGGAGAGCGTATATACGTATGTCGTATTTGTCATAGATGCTAGCAGAACAGGCTGGAATACACCAGCGACCACCAACAATAAAAAATTGCAACATCATCAGCGATTGCCGCGATCATCCTATCCATCATAGCAGGAGTAGATAATAGAATAGACTTCTATTATCTATTCCTGATCATAGCATAGCAGGAGTCATAGCAACCCGTTACAATAGGTATCTGTTAAGAACTGACGCCTCACACACACATCACTGTAACCGGTGTTCCTGCATGAGAGTACTCGAATAAGCATATAGAGAATTCAGTAGTAATCAGGAGTAAGTACGCGGCCACCGGTCGCGCACCTGGCCACTGCTGCCTCTACACTACATGTACAGCCGTGTGGCGTAAACGATGTGGCCACTGATCTACATAACGAGCTTAACTCCACTCCACGTATATGCGCATCTGAAAGAACGCGCGCGCGAAAATCTGCAGTGCTTCTTAACGCCGGGTAAACATGCGGCTGAATGGCGCTGGTCTTGTGTCTCTTGTAGTGCTAAATAGACGACTCGATGGCATCTTTGTTGCTAAACTACGGCTGGTTGTCCGTACAAGGGGAAGTCATTGTGCGGGAGTAATTATTCGCTGCCGCGGCCCCGCGGCCCGGTCCGGCCAGCGCTGACATTATGCCACGTAGCTATTCACGGAGCGACGACGGAAGAATGCTAGACATTGTGACGAGCATCTTTGGAAATATTCTAAGACTTAAGGTGCAGAGTAAATGTCGATGAGAGAAAGGGTTTTGCGGCGCAGCAGAAGGATAAGTTCTCTCTCGCGCGCTGTCTCGGCCAGGTGTTCCACAAATGTTCGTTCGCGCTGCGGCTTGTCTAAACAGAATTTGGTGGGCGTCGTATAAAGGGACGCGTTAGACGTGAAAGCTAATGCTAGCCGTCAAGAGTACGACTGGTAGCGTTTGTTTGCTTGGATCGCGAAACCTTTGCTCGGATGTTGAAACATTTTCACAGGTTGGGTAAACTGTTGACATGGCCTTTATGCTGGCGACGAACTACCACACAGTGAACTATTTGCAGCGTCATAGCGACGACAGGCGGACGTCGCCGCGATTCGCTGTTCGATCACCGCACGTTGCACCGCCCTATTCTCATCATTAACATCATTTTTAAACGGCGCATTGTGGTGGTTAAACGAAGCGGAATTCTCCGACGTGGTTGCCGCTGCGCGCAAACACGTATCAAACACATACGCACATTGTATAGTTGCTAGCGTTGGCGGAGGTTTGCAACGGGACCTTCAAACGCGCCCACATTATGCCCACCTTATGGTGATCGGCGTGCCGTAGGTGTGAAAATCGCCCTTCTCGGTTGCGTCCCAATTAGCTTCCCGCGGTTTGCAATTATGCGCGGTTATGGGGCGGAAAAGCCTGCCCCGGGACTCGCACCGGGTGGGCTTTCTCAGCGCGAGAATAATGCACGGCTCGTTTACGGTAATAAAGTGTTCGCAGCGGGTCGCGGTGGCCGCTGCGTAACGTAAGATCTGATGATAAGACGGCGAGACGGAGGAGGATGACTAATGCATTGCGTTCATGTTATTCACGCAATCGAGAATTGCACTCGTGGCAACCCACGACGTTTCAGCTACTGCATGGTTGTCATGATGTTATATGTATTGGTTAAGGTGATGTGAGGCGTACTGGTTAAGAATATAATACGGGTTATGGTAATGTTAAATGTACTTCTTTATGATGATGTTAGATGTACTGGTTGTGACGATGTTAGATGTATTGGTTAAGGTGATGTGAGGCGTACTGGTGTAATAACGCTCTCCTTCTACTCGTTAGTTATCCGTGATCGTTAAGATTATAATACTGGCTATGATGATGATAATTGGAATGGTTGTGGAGTTCTGCTACTGTTTTGTGGATATATGCTACTAAAGTGGATTTTCGCTACTAATTTAGTAGCAAGTATTCACACGTGTGGATACTTACTACTAAATGTGGATTTTTGCTACTAATTGTGAATTTCTGCTACTAAATGTGGATTTCTGCGTTTCCTTGAATCTCATTGGTTAGCCAAAGAATTGGTTGCTAAGAGACCTGTTTGTTTGAACAAGTGGTTTCTTTCAACAAAGACAAGGAATTTTCTAACACAGAGACTCTTAAGCTTCTGCTTTCTACTAAAATGTTCAAATTTTGTTCAAATTCATTCACTCTTGCAGTATGCAATCCTTTAATTTGAATGATTCCACTGTACATTGCTGAGAAGTCATATAATCTGACATAATCCGAATAAATTACTTGAATAGAATAGTAAAATATAATAGTATACCTAAATTTTTAAACGAAAACCAGAAAGAAGAACATAAGTAATATAATATAATAATCTAATTTAATAAAGAGAGAGAGAGAGAGCGCGCGCCAGAGCGAGCGAGAGAAAAAGAGAGCGAGCGAGAGAGAATGAGAGTCGGTGTGAGAGAGAGCGCGAGAAAGAGCGAGAGAGTGAGAGAGAGAGAGCGCGTGTGTGATAATTTAATAAAGAGAGAGCGAGAGAGAGAGAGAGCGCGCGAGCGAGCGAGCGCACGAGAGAGAGAGAGAGAACGAGAGAGAGAGAGAGCGAGAGCGAGAGAGAGAGAGCGCGCGCGAGAGAGAGAGAGCGCGCGAGCGAGCGAGCGCACGAGAGAGAG
>NW_014577795.1:57240-68098 GCF_000485595.1 Priapulus caudatus | reverse complement strand
GATGGTTGAGAGGTGGGGAGAGAGAGGCGAGACGAGAGAGAGCACGGCGCGAGGAGGAGAGGAGAGCAGACGAGGAAGATGAGAGAAGAGGCGAGAGGAGAGTGTGGGCGGACGATGAGGGAGGATCGGAAGAGAGTCATAACGGGACGGGACGGAGAAAGATGAGCCATGAAAAAGAGAGAGAGAGCAAAAAACAGCCGCTTGGAGACGGAGTGAGACTGGCTTGAGAGAGGCGAGGCGATGCGGGCGAGATTTCGCAGCTTGAGAGAGGGAGAGCGAGTGAAGAGAGGAGCGAGGTCGAGAGGAAAAGAGCGAGAGAGGAGAGAGGGGAGGCCCGATAGGTAGCCCGAGAGCGAGAGCGAGCGGAGAGTGTCCCCGAGAGAAAGAGAGAGAAAAGAGAGGGAGACGAGGGGGAGCATGAGGGAAGAGGGATGACGAGAGAGAGGAGAGAGAGAGGAGAGCGAGACGAGAGAAAGAGAAGAGGGCGAAAGAGAGGAGAGAATAGAGAGAGAGAGAGAGAGAGAGAGAGAGAGAGAGAGAAAGCGAACGAGCACCTAAATTAAAACAAAAACCAGAAGCAAAGAACATCAGTAATAGATATCCACATTTATGATAAATAACTTGTGGATATTTGCTACTATATCTATAAATAGATGATCATCACTTTTGGTGGGGAAACTTTACACTAAACAAATAAAGCAATAGGTCACTATTTATAAAAATTTAAGTGTGCGAATCGCGCCTTCTGATGTTTTTCTAAATGAAATAACAGTATTTATATTTTATTCAACTAAATATGCTCTAAAATCTAGAATTTCAATATGTGGATAAATGCTACTATTCCCCATGTGGATACGTGCTACTATTCAATTGTGTTAAATTAAAGTGCTTTAATTGAGCGGCAGAGTTAAAATCTTTTCATAGTATTGTTTAATGTTACCTTTTCTTCTATTGTGTAAATTTTTGTAGAAAACTGTATGTTAGCCCACAAAATAATTTCTTAGCTGTCTAAGCTTTTTGGATAAGGAGAGTGCCATGAGGTAGTATATACTTTTAGTGCATCTTCACTGAAAATCTATTTTCCTGAATATGGTGGGTATTGATGAGTATTGGGATTTTGTTGCTATTTACAATCTAACAGATATCCACATTATCATAGCTCTATTCACTTATCATAACTAGGTGAACTGGAAAATGTGGATTTTTGCTACTAAAAAATATTTAACGTAATGATTTTCTAATTTCCAGTAAAAAATTTCATGTGTTTATGTTATTATTAGTTAGAACACTTGCTGTAGCTCAGTTTCCCAATGTATCATCCATTTAACTATCTTTTGTAAAAATATGTGGTATAATCACGACAGCATGTGGATATTTGCGACCTACTAACCTAGTAATGATTATGATGATGATGATGATGATGATGATGATGATGTCAGCTTCAATGTACTAGTGTTAGTCGACATAGAAATCCATGCGAGTGCTGACAAATAATGTCATGTCACAGGCTGTCAAGAAATCTCTCTCTCTCTCTCGCTCTCGCTGCTGCCGTTGGTGGCGAAATTGCGAGGTCTTATTCATGTACCCAACCCCATATCCCTGTACGTTTACGCGTGTTTCTCACACATTCATATACGCGCTGATCGCGATGCTATATTTACCCTGTACATAGAACTGCGAACATGATGATAGACTCGTAAGAACATCTCGGGATAAAATCCTGCAACGACGCAATTAAGGTGTCTTTCATCACGCCTTCCATATTTGGGGGCAGAGAAGGAAATAACGTCGTTTCATGGGACCGTTTCCGCGACGAGATGGCGTTATTGCAGCGCGGGATTCTATACGACAGCATGTTTTGTACATGTGCGTGGAATCGCGCCCCCCCCCCAATGAAGGCACCACGAGTTTGTATCATGTATTTTCCCGCGCTGCGATCTCCAGGTTTGAGCGCCGACGCGCTCACCCTCGTAAGTCAATACGCAGATCCCGGTTCGAAAAACACGGCGCGCCGGCAGCTCTTGTGAGACCGTGACGAGGGCGAGGCGGACTTTATCGTTGCTCGCTGTTTATTCTCCCGCCCGTGTTAAGCGCGTGTGTGTGGTGTGTGCGTGTGTGTGTGTGTGTGTGTGTGTGTGTGTGTGTGTGCGTGCGTGCGTGCGTGTGTGCGTGCGTGCGTGCGTGCGTGCGTGCGTGCGTGCGTGCGTGGCGGGCGGGCGTGCGGGCGTGGCGCGCGTGCGTGGTGCGTGTGTGTATGTGCGTGCGGCGTGTGTGAGTGCGCGCGCCCCCCCCCCGCCCATTCCCAGCGGCTTGTCTTAGCAACCGTGTGCCTGGCGGTTGCGGCCAACCCACTCTCAAACCGTCGTGTTCCGTCCATGATCCGGATTGGTAACGCCATGCACTAACGCGACGGGACAGCGGGGCTGGAGCCGTGCGTATATAGGCACGGCACACCACCATGCATACACCGTGGTCGTTATCGAAAAAGCCACAGGCACTTGGACCGTTTCAATAATAAAATGATGGTTAAAAATACAACTTGTCAGTACTACTGACTAACGCTACCAGTACCAGTATGAGTTTATCTGCTTAATGTTTGAATTTGACCTAATAAACATTCACGTTCAATACGGCGTCCAATACAGCGCTGCAACACATAGCGCGCATGCACGCCATTGTGGCATGCACAAATACACAGTAATGATAGAGTCTCTATTGACGGTATTGAAGTGAACGTTATTAGTCAAATCTAAACATTAAGAGAAAGGACTATTCTGTACTGCTAGATCAGTAGTAGTACTGACACGTGTGTATTATTTAACGCATCATTTTGATTATTGAATGACGGTCCAAGTGCCTGTGAATAAAGCCGCCTGCTAGTTGTGGGCATGGCGAGTCGACCGCGCCGACAGACTGCTGCAAGTGTGTGAGTGCAAGTGTGCGCCATTGTCGGGATCCTGCACGGTGGTCGCCCCGGCGGCGGGGCGGCCAGGGAAGCTGGCTGCCGAAGGTGGCGCCGCGCACCACGGGCATGCTTCAGCGCTCCGGCGCCTACGCCACGTACTGCCCCTCACCTCGTTTGCAGCGACACGGCATAGACGGAGGAACAGCAGGGAGCGCCGAGGACAACAGCGGCCTATATGTGAGCCTTATGCGTCTGCAGAGGGGCGGAGGGTGTGTGTGGGGGGGGGATGGAAGATGCCGAAGAGGGAGTGTACGGAGGGTGCGAGACGGTGTGTAGCGGGGGTTGTAGGCGGGAAGGGTGTCGTGGGGTCCTTGGGGAAGGGTGACGGGGAATGGTGTCGGGGGGGGGGGAGTAACAGCTGGCTCGAAATCGCACTAACGAATACGGATAGCAATGATTATTTTAACGAAATCACGGTAGATGGAAATTCGCTAAAATCGATCTAACTAGATTCTAAATTCATCGCAACTCGATCTAACGCGATAGAGAATATCTTATACATTATAGGATATCTCATTAAGATATCTTTGTATTATTTAAAGAGGATCCCACTGCCGGCTGCGCGGCAAGCCAAGCTTCGGCGCTTAAGGCGATAGTAATATAGTCGCGCTGTGGTGGTCATGCTGCGCTTCACCGTGACAGATGTGTGTATATATGACCGTATAATATAGCAGCAGCACGTGGCGGGCTTTTTTTTGCAAGCAATTATGGCCGCACATGTTAAACGCAATGTGGTGCGCCGGAAATAACGAACCGTATTCGGTCCCTGTGTGTGTGAGTGTGTATGTGTGTGTCGGCTCGCGGCAGGAGGGGACCAGGGCGCAGACGGCGCGTGGCGCGGGAAATCACGCCTTGTCACGAACGCCGCTCGCCGCGCTCGGTAAAACAATAGCGCGCCCCCCCAAAGAAAAAAATCGCTTTCCGTGACGTCACCGCGCACCTTGAAACGAGCGCCGCGCGCCGCCGCCCGGCAGGGGACGCGTGGGCGAGCAGTCGCGTGGGAGAGCGGCGTATGTCGTTTAGTGCCGGCGCGACAAGCGTCGTAAAGCGGAGTCGTTTCGTGTGCCGCTGACACTTCGCAGAGTAGCCAGACAGGCGTTGAACGCGCGCGCCGGGCGCACGGGCAGGATGCAGCAGAGCGCGGTGCGTAAGCGGCTAGACATGAGAACCGCACCCTTGTCTTCACGTAACGTAATAGAAATGTTTGGCACGCGCCGGGAGAAGGAGTGAAAGTCTAGCGTGAGCGGCCCGGTCGTAGTGAAGTGAGATTGAGTCGGTGGCGATAACATAGGCGTCGTAAACGTGACGATGATACGTCGCCGAAATGTGTTTGTAAAAGGCGTATAAGTAAAAATGCGGTTAGTCAGATCTCCGGAGCGCGGATAAACCAGGCACGCGGCGCACACACCAGCATGAGCACCGCTACGCACACACACGCGCCGCGCTCGGGACAGGGCACAACACGCATGCACACACACACACACACACACACCACACAGCGACACACAAACACACACACACAACACACACAACACCAACACATGACACGCCGATCACACAGCACACACACACGACACACACACACACCACACACAGCACCTAACGACAGCATACACACACCACGACACACACACACACAGCACACACACACACACACACATACACACACAGCACACACACACAAACAGCGTGCGCGCGCATGCCACGCACAGGCACGACGCACTCAGATGGCAGACATGCGCAGCCACATATACTTGTACGACTGCACGAAGCGGCAGCGTACGAAGGCGGCGTACACACGCCATGCAGAACGCACGCAGCACGGGCGGTTGAGCGGTGAGGAGAAAGTCAAGCAGAAGCGACGAAAATTTGTATGATTTTGGCAAAAATGCGTTGATATTACATTATCTTCAGTAAGTGCCATCAATCTATAGTTATTAAAATTATTTAAAATTTTGTCGATAAATTTATTTTACTATTTATATGATTTCATTGAAATAGTCGTATAGAATCTATAGGCCGCTTCTTAATAAAAGTTTTATTTTAATTATGACGAACTAATATGAAAACAAAAATTTAATATTGAGAAAATACTATGCGGTAATAATTGTTTATGGTCAAGTCATCGCTACTGATGCGTCTGAATTTTTGTAAATTTATTGAATTATAGAAGTTAATTGAATTTATAACCTTTAAAATAATTATGATAAATTAATACAGTTCCAATATCTATCCGTGTACTAAGAAAAATATGTCGAATAGGCCTATGCGATGCATACTATTTGCAAAATGTCGGATTGAATAATAATTCGGCTTTATTATATTATTATTATCTTTATTTATATTCGCTGATGCATGTTGCTCCCTTAATGGGTGCAGAGGCGATAAAAACGGACATGAGCCCAGTAAACCCGCTATTAAACCTATTGATTTCGAAAACCGCATAGCAGCGTAAGAGCATTACAAACAAATTTGCATGCAGCATGTGAAGCGGCAGAGTGCGCATGCGCGTATGACAGTCATCACGTGCGCGAGAAGATGTCGCTAGTGGATTATAGACGCCTAGTCACGCCTAGTGTATATACATTCGTGGAAGGATGGCGCATGATGTGTCGCAACCCGCGCACTGTAAAAAAACATGATCGTTAATTTGATACGGATTATATATACCGCACCCGTTTGAAATGATCACTTCGCCATGGCATTGGCCGCGTGTGATAAACGCACGCGGCGTTTCACTGAGAGCGCTAACCTACAACACATACACACAGGACACTCCACACACGCCACACCACAGCTGCAGCACACAAAACAGGCACATACACACAACACATACACCACAAACACAACACGACCACATCACACACACACACACACACTAAACCACACACACAGCACTACCACACACACATACACACACATACACACACCAAACACACACCGCAGCACACACAGACACACTGCCGCACGACACACACACACACGGCACAGCGAAGCACACAGCCACAACACACACACATCACACACACACACACACACAAACACACCCGGGCCAGCACAAACACAGCACAGCACACCAACACAATACAGCACAGCCAGCACACACACACACACCACACACTGGCCGTGCGCACTTCACACACACTCACACACACAGCAACACACAACACACACACACCCACAGCACACAGCACACGACACATGTAAGCACGCCCCCCCCACACACACACACGCACAGCAACACCCACACACCACTCAGATACACACACAACAGACACGGGCACCACACACACAGCTACACACACACACGCACGACCACACACACAACCACACACAGCACACAGCACGGGGCGCGCAGATGCCGCTATAGGTAAGCTCTTTAACTGCTTACAGCGGCGAATTCTAAAGCTGAAAATCTACTTGCCGCTTAATCGTCCTCACGGCGCATTTCACTCCGCTACGGGCATAGGTTAATAGACAGCTTAGATCAATATCTGGCATCGCGGGGCCAGAGTCATCGTCGAATGCGGTCTGAGCGCGAGCTGATGTAGGCGGCAGGTGAGAATCATGCTTACCCATGCATGCGGCGGTCCTGGGCGGGGTGGGAGCGGCTGTTGTTGTTCGGCGTTTGGTGCGAAAATCTGTTTGTGTTATCATCCTTCGACTTGATTAACTGCGTACGCTTATAGGTGTAAGCGCGATGGGCAGAGTTTGTAGCAGTTTTATGAATGCAGTCACTCCGTAATTAAGTTCGTTTGACAATCAGATGTCGCAAGTGAGGTGCTACGAATCGGCTGTAACTAGTTGCGGGATATCTATTCGTCTGTCGTGTTCACCTGTATGTATGATGGCGTTGTAATTGGTTAGGTCCATATTAGTATAAAGCGGTTCCTTATGAGATTACTTCACGACTGCTAAAACGCCGATGTGACGCGATAGATGATATTGAGATAATTGGTGGACTTCCTCTCTCTCTCTCTCTCTCAGTCGTCGATGCTCTTCCGTCGTCTCTCTCTCTCTCTGCCTGGCCTCTGCTATATATCTCTCTCTCTCTCAAGCTCTCTCACTGCTCTCTCTTTCATGTCTGCTCTCTCTCTGCTCTGCCTTTCTCGTCACTCTCATCTCTCTTCTCTCTCTCTCTCCTCTTGCTCTCCCTCTCTCTCCTCTCTCTCGTCTCGTGCTCATCTCTCTCTCTCCTCCTCTTATCGGCCCACGGTCCGCTGCCTCTGCATCATCCATCTCTCATCCTCTCTCTCTCTCTCTGCTCTCATCTCCCCTCTCTCACTTTCATCTCTCTCGCCTCTCCTCTCCCCTCTCCCTTCTTCCTCTGCCCTCTCTCTTTCCTTACTCCACCTGCTCTCTCTTTCTCTACTTTCTCTCTCTCCCTTCTCCTCTCTCTCTCCTTTCTTCGTCCTTCTCCTCTCTTTCTCCCACCATTCTCTCACTCTCCTCGTTCAGTCTCCCCTCCCCTCCCCTCTCACCTCTCTCTCGTCTCTCCCTCTCCCTCCTCTCTCTCTCCTCTCTCTCTAATCATCTCTGGCTCTCCCTCATCCCTCTCTCCCTCTCTCCTCTCCTCCGCCTCTCTCTCTCTGCTCCTAATCTTTCCTCTCGTCTCTCCGTCTCTCTCTCTCTCTCTCTCTGCTCTCTCCTCTCTAATCTCTCTCCCGGTCCTCTGCTCACTTTCTCTTCTCCCTCTCACTGCTTTGCTCACCGACTCTCCCTTTCTCTTTCTGCTCTCTCTCTCTTTTCTCTCTCTTTCCACGTCTCCTCGTCTCCTCTTTTTCTTTCTCTCTCTCTCTCCTCTCCGCTTCTCCTCTCCCTCGTCGTCTCTCTCTCTCTTCCCTTCTCCCTCTAATCTCTCTCATCATTCTTTCTCTCCTCGTCCCGCTCTCTCGTCTCTCTCACTCTCCGCTCTCTCCTCCCCATCTTTCTTCTATCCTCTCCTCTCTCTCTATCTCCCTCAACGCCCCCTCTCGTCCCCCCTCTCTCCCTTCGTCTCTCTCTCTCTCGGACCCTCTCACTATGCTCTCCTCAATCGTTCTCTCTCTCTCTCCCTCTCTCTCTCTTCTCGCCTCTCTCTCTCTTTCCTTTTAGTTTCTTTTTCTTTCTCTCTCTCTCTCTTCTCTCGTCATCTCCTCCCTCTTCTCCCCCCGACGTCCTCTGCCTCTCTCTCTCTTCTTTTCTCTCTCTCCTCTCTCTGCTGCTGTATATCACTCTATTTTTTTCTTATTTTTCTTTTTTTCTTGTATGTTTGTCTTGTCTGTCCGCCTCTGCCTCTTCCCCCCTCTCTCTCCCTCTCTTCTCTCTCCTCTCTCCTCTTCCTCCTCTGTCCTCATCTCTCTCTTGTCCTCTGCTGCTCTCCTCACTCTTCTCCGTATCTCGCTCGCGTAAGTCCTTCTATCTATCTCGCTCGCGGTCCCGTCTAATCTCTCTCTCTCTCCTCTCTCCTCTGATCTCCAGTTCTCATCTTCATTCTCTCTATCTCCTCTATCTCGCATCGCTTCTCGTCCCCGGAATCCTCGCCGCTCTGCTCGCCCCCCTCTATCTAATCTCGGCTCCGCTTTCTCTAAGGCTCTCCTATCTTTTCTTGCTCTCTCTCTCCCTCCGCTTCTTGCTCTCTTTTCTCTCTTCCTCATATCTCCGCTACCTCGCTCGCGTCCGGGTCTAATCTATCTCTCGCCTGCTCGCGTTCTCTATCCTTCTCTCTGCTCCTCCTTCTCTTCTCTCCTCCTCTCCTCTTTCTATCTCGCTCCGCGCGTCCCCTCTATGCTATCTCGCTCGCTCCCTCTATCTATCTCGCTCGCTCCCTCTATCTCTCTCTCTCTCTCTCTCTCTCTCTCTCTCTCTCTCTCTCTCTCTCTCTCTCTCTATCTTGCTCGCTCCCTCTATCTATCTCGCTCGCTCCATCTCGCACTATCCATCTTTCTCTTATATACTCTATCTACCAATAGAACGGTTATTGCGCCACAAAGCAAGTTGAGGTAATCGTCATGCAAACAGTGACGGTGACGGCCGTAACGTGGACAAATAAAGCGTGCGGCAATGTCTCAATGTGTGAGAGTGAGACCAATGCTGCCCCGGCATCACCGGCACACCAGGGCGTCTATTCCCACATCACAGCATCAGCATCAGCATCAGCATCAGCAGCAGCAGCGAGCAGGCAGTCAGGCGGTTTCGCAATTATGAGCTAGTATTACGTCGATGTAATTGGACGTGGGCATGCGCTCGCACGCCCTCCTCTCCGCGGCTTACGGCCGAGGCTTCCAATATAAGCGGCTTTCGCGCGGCCTGGTCACCGGGAGGTGGTATCGGGTTGAGTGTGCACATGCGTCTCACCGAGTGCTTCACAGGGGGGGAGGCATTGTGCGCGCGCTATTCTGCAGCACGTCAGCCCGCCTAGAAAACGCCTAATTGGTAACCTTACGTTCGCGCTGCCTGCCCTGTTATTTTGACCTCTTCATGCAACTGATAACCAAAGCAGGTATTATCCCGGTACCTTTGCTCTCTGGGTGGGGCCCGGCGACCCTGGGTGGGAGCTTTGTGCGGCGGCCATTGTCCGTCCATAAAATGAGCACTGATCACTTAAGTCTTACAAAATGGGCAGCGATATTAATAGGCCCCTGACCGGATCAGAGGCGGTGTGGTAAGCTGGACGCTGGATGACCACGGTCGCAGCCGGTCAGATTAGCCGTCATATCGCTTTGTTCTACACGGTCGCTGCCGGCAGATTAAACAGCATGCCGCATGATTTCTCGGATTTGGCGTGTAGAGTAAATAGATAATTGGCGGGAGATTGGGACGGATGGTCGCCGACCGGCCGGACCTGCTACCGTGGCATGTCTGCTAGCGCAAGTATACCGAGACGCTGGAAATTCCGCGTGTGAGACTGTAATGTTGTGATGTTGTAAATCTTTATAAGGTTATCATTGCTTTGAGGTCTGTTTTAGATAGGGTTGCTGAAATATCGCACATTCTCTCACTCTCGTATACCCTTCTTACCCTCTTATCCTCTTGGTCCCCGGATAGGACATAATACCGTGACTTCACTCGTATACTGCTCATCTCAAAACTTGTCATCTACTAACTTTCACGATGAAATCATTATCGTGACAGCATCGCACTTACTTTAAACTTTGCAGTTATTATTAGTTAGTCTGGTTCGTACATTCATTCCTTGGCAAAAGACGTCGATCACGTCTTCCGATGGTTTAACTACATAACGATGGACTGCGGAAACCCGCATTCAAAATCTGTGACAGGAAAATCACAATATTGGTTCCATTGCAAGTTCCAGTAAATGGTCAAATATTGTTAAAAAATCGTAAGGGCTAGGAATACAGTATAATAATAAATTATATAATAAATTTTATATATATATATATATATTACGATAGTAAAAAATCGTAAAAATCGTAAAAATCGTAAAAATCGTAGGCTAATGTATCGCAATCGTCGATGCTTAACACGGCATATGACCAGGCCTGCTATGAATGAAATACTGTAGTATATGGTAAAAACTTGTAATGGAGAAATGAAACATGTGCTCATATAGTATATTAATGTGTACAGAGCATAGAATATGCGGGCGTAAAGAAAGTAAAGATTCCGATGACCGCTCAATCGGCTGTTAGCAGAATTTTTTTAAATGAACTATATGACGACGTACGTCGGCAATAAACGCAGCGTGACACGCCCCACGCACAATCATCCGCATATAAAGTCAAATATGCACGCAGAATAATGTAATTCGTTGACACATCGAATATAGCTAAGCGTCGAGAATACTATATGATAGTAGTATTACTATTAGTCGTTATAATTAATAATAATATAATATAATATAATGTGTGTGTGTGTGTGTGTGTATGTGTGTGTGTGTGTGTGTGTGTGTGT
>NW_014577795.1:55517-57230 GCF_000485595.1 Priapulus caudatus | reverse complement strand
TAATAACTTCACTTCAATACCGTCCAATACACCGCTGCAACACATAGCGCGCATGCACGCCATTGTGCATGCACAAATACACAGTAATATAGAGTCTATTGGACGGTATTGAAGTGAAGTTATTAGGTCAAATCAAACATTAAGAGAAAGACTATTACTGGTACTGCTAGATCTAGTAGTAGTACTGACACGTTGTATTTATTAACCATCATTTTATTATTGAAACGGTCCAAGTGCCTGTGGAAAAAGCCGCTGCTAGTTGTGCATGCGAGTCACCGCGCCGCCAGACTGCTGCAGTGTGTGAGTGCAGTGTGCGCATTGTCGGGTCCTGCACGGGTGGTCCCCCGGGCGCGGGGCGGCCAGGGGGAAGCTGCTGCCAAGGTGGCGGCCCGCACACGCATGCTTAGCGCTCCGGCGCCTACGCCCACCCCCCTCACCTCGTGCACACACGGCATAGACGGAGGAACAGCACCGGAGCGCCGAGGGAGCACAGCGCTATATGTGACCTTATCGTCTGAGAGCGGGGAGGGTGTGTGTGGGGGGGGAGGAAGATGCCGAAGAGGGAGTGTAGCGGGGAGGGTGCTGAGACGGTGTGTAGCGGGAGGGTGTAGCGGGAAGGGTGTCGTGGGGGTCTTGGGGGAAGGGTGACGGGGGCATGGTGTCGGGGGGGGGGAGTAACAGCTGCTCGGAAATCGCACTAACGATACGGATAGCAATGATTATTTTTAACGAAATCACGGTAGAGGAAATCGCTAAATCGATCTAACTAGATCTAAATTCATCCAACTCGATCTAACTCGATAGAGAATATCTTATACATTATAGGATATCTCATAAGATATCTTGTATTATTTAAAGAGGATCCCACTGCCGGCTGCGCGCAAGCAGCTTCGCGTTAAGCGATAGTATATATGTCCGTGTGGTGGTCATCTTCGCTCCCGTGACAGATGTGTGTATATATGACCTATAATATACACAGCAACGTGGCGGGCTTTTTTCACAATTATGGCGCACATAACGCAATGTGTGCGCCGGAAATAACGACCGTATTCGTCCCTGTGTGTGTGAGTGTGTATGTGTGTGTCGGCTCGGCGGCAGGGAGGGGACAGCGCAGACGGCCGTGGCGGGAAACACGCCCTTGTCACGAACGCGCCGCCGCGCTCGTAAAACATACGCGCCCCAAGAAAAAATCGCTTCCGTGACGTCACCGCGCACCTTGAACGAGCGCCGCGCCCGCCGCCCGGCAGGGGGCCGTGCGAGCGTCGCCGTGGGAGAGCGGCGATGTCGTTTAGTGCCCGACACGTCGTAAAGCGGGTCGTTTCGTGTGCCGCTGACACTTCGCAGGTACCAGACAGCGTTAACGCGCCGCCGCGCACCAGGATGCACGAGCGGCGGTCGTAACGCTAGACCATAGACCGGCACCCTTGTCTTCACGTAACGTTAATAGATGTTGCACGCGCGGAGAAGGAGTGAAAGTCTAGCGTGACGCGGTCGTAGTGAGTGAGTTGAGTCGGTGCGATAACATAGCGTCGTAAACGTGACGATGATACGTCGCCGAAATGTGTTTGTAAAAGGCGTATAAGTTAAACAATGCGGTTAGCAGATCTCCCGGAGCGCGGATAAACCAGCACGCGCGCACACACACATACACCCACGCACACACACGCGCGCGCACGCACACACGCATGCACACACACACACACACGCACACAC
>NW_014577795.1:53289-55095 GCF_000485595.1 Priapulus caudatus | reverse complement strand
CTCTCTCTCTCTCTCTCTCTCTCTCTCTCTCTCTCTCTCTCTCTCTCTCTCTTTCTCTCTCTCGCTCTCTGTCACTCATTGCCCTCTCTCGCAATGTTGGCCTTTCTCCCAATTACTTTCTCTCTACCACTCCGTCTCCTTCTCCTCCCCCTCCTCTCTCTCTCTCTCTCTCTCTCTCTCTCTCTCTCTCTCGCTCTCTCTATCTATCTCTACCTCTATCTATCTGTACTCGTCTATTTCACAGTCACTCTCGCTGTTACCTTTTCTCTTTCGCACCCCATCTTCCACTCTTTCTCTCAGTCCTCCACTCTTCTTTTTCTTTCCCACATTCTTCCCTACATCTCCCTCTCGCTCTCTCCATCTATCTCCCTTTCTATTCCCTCTTCCCAGCATATCGCAATCGCGCCGCGTGATGGTTGTATTGGGCAATAATTACCAAACCCTCGCGCTAGTCGACATGTGTTTGACGCAGATCTCTGCGGCAGGTTTATGACAGGATTGCTCAACGCCGACACATCTTCGTATACGTTCTGTGTGAGAGCGACAGCTGCTGCATGCTGCTGCTGCTGCGGCTAAGCCAGCTTAGTCGCGCGGCGCGCTATTTATTTAACCTTCCGCGGGTGTTTTTCTCACTGTCGCTTCGTCTTTACGAGCCGGTGTACGAGATTAGCGGCATTACGTGAATTAGCTCTTCATTATCTGCTTAGACAGTTCATCGCGGTGGGAGTGTGACGAGAGCGTTGCCGCACCGGTTGCGTGAGTGAGTCTTCTTGCTAAACAGTGCGCGCTGCCGCGCGTGACGGAGTAGGTATGGTGTCGGCAGCGCCTTTATGCTGGCTCGGATCCGAAAAAGGGCGGGAAAATCCAAAATGGCGGGAAAAGACGAAATGGCGGGAAGAGGAAAGCATGAGCTGACGCAAGCACCAGCATCCATGCCCGCACGCACGCACGAACGGATGTGGACCAGAACAGCATCTTAATATTTCATCTATCGATAATTTCAAACATATCTGGGAATGATGACGTATAATATAAAAACTGTGAATAAAATTCCGCATATTATTCTGGTGCAAATGATATTAGCTTGCGCGCGAGTTCGTGAATGTTGGGTTCCGGTAGAATGGGGTGGTGTGTTAGATATTACGTTTCACTCACGACTAAAGCTGCTATATTTAAGTTACAACCATCTATATAAACCTTTACACATCTTTCTTGAATTTCAAAGCTTTTACTCGACGTAAAACTTCGATTAAGCATGATATATTTTAAATTAACAACTTTATCATCACCAGTTAATATTATAGGATGTGGGCAATTTGATAAAAATGCACTTGCATGAGCATAATCGTCCTAGGAATCCTTCTACTACTCTGCAAAACGAATATCTTACCGATATAACGGTATAAACCATTCGCGGCTTGTCGTAATACAGCCGCTACCGGCATGTATGGCGTTGCGATCGCACGCTGACGTCACGCGATCATATATAGCCCACACGTCACGGTACACTTTCCAGACTATATAGAGGCATGTTTGTGAGGCAATTATAGATGCTGCACGGCGTAACAAACAGCATAATATAGGATATAGCAACACAATTATATACTATATTGTTCTTATTGTAACTAAAATATACCGTAATTTTTAGTTAACTGGATGGAATTAAATATATATTTTTTATACTGGATATTCGATACGCAGACTTTAATACAACTTTTCTGTATTTTCAATATATACATATTACATATATATATTTATGTATGTGTGTGTGTGTGTGTGTGTGTGTGTGTGTGTGTGTGTGTGTGT
>NW_014577795.1:43096-50743 GCF_000485595.1 Priapulus caudatus | reverse complement strand
AGAGAGAGAGAGAGAGAGAGAGAGAGAGAGAGAGAGAGAGAGAGAGGAAGCTATTCTGTGTGTACGAAATAGTCACGCCTACGCGGCATGTGAGCTATTCACGCGCGTTTAATCAATTTAATTAGTTAATTCGTGCTAATCACGTGACGGGAAGGCTATTCTGCAGCGGAGACGTGGCAGCAGTGTAGTTATATCTGCATGTGGGCACGTCGACTTTACCAATTACCACGCCAGACGTCCAGTCCCGTTCTACGCATCCAAGGTAACCCAACACTCGCCATTATACAGTGACATAATCCCGTCCCAATATTTCGGGGGTGGGCAAACAATTAGCTGTGAATGACGGCAATTCTGGGCCCGAGTTTCGCACCTGTGCGTCAGCGAGCCTCGGTAATATTTCGGGGAGGCGCACGCAATTAGCTGTGAATGCTGACGAGTTTCCACGCTGGAGAAAATAACCGGCGTGAATATTGGCTGAATTGGGAGACAATACGTCGCAACTACGGCGAATAATTATGTCAGAGTGACATCAATAGAACCAATTCACGGCCATGTAATTATGTCAATCAGTGGGCAATTTTCGCGACCGCTGATGAGCGGGTATCAAATGGTGCCACTTATACGGCCAGAAGTTGCTGTCTGGCTGAGGCGTGTGCGTCTCTGGTCCCCCGGGAGTTACCCGCCGGTCCAGCGTCCTGCCTCTATCCATATAGGTGCGAGCCGATCTATAAATAGCACTAGATAAGATGGCCGGAACTTGAGCATTGTATTTTCTGTTAATCCGTAAAATGCTAACAAAATGGCATGCGCTATTAAGGGCAATTGCTGAGAGTTTTGCTTCCCATGTGCGTCGCGAAACGTTTGCTATAGCCGAGGCAAAGCGATTTTTTCTTGGACTGTATAGGCACGTAGTTTTCAGCAGACGCGAAATAGCGCTACACATTTTATTCCGTTAGTAAATAATAAGCTATGAACTAGCCAGCTCCACTCAAAGAAATCCGATGGAGCAAGGCTCGTGTTGCTCCTAGCTATATTACATGCCGTACTCGGCCGTGCACGTAACGTGTACGAGGGTCGGTTAGTAAATACTGTAGGAACTTATATGATTAATGAGATACTTAAATAAGCTATTGCTATAATCGTGCAGCTAAGAATGCTTATAGGGTGCTTATGTCATAACAGGTAATGACACACTATACGTCCGTCGCTTGCTGAACTCGTATAGCACGAGACAGGTACGATATATAATGTCGTGATTAACGAAATACCTAATGAAAATATATGAAATATAATAAAGAATCTATTGCTATAATCATGCATCTGATAATGCTGAGCAAATCGAGTGATATACGCGACAAAACGTTGTTATAAGTGTCATAAGATGTTTATGCGTGTCTTTGGCAGACGATGTCTCTAGTTCAGTCGACTAGTCCTGTGTTTCACGTGAACAAACGCGCTGTGACGTCACGGCTGGTCGCTTCGAGCCCGCGGGAGATTTATAGCTGGTCGTGACACACTTCACACCCGCCGCTTGCACAACCGTAGCTCGAGACATGTACGAGATAACCTACGAGAGAAGTATATACGACATATTATATACAAGATACATAGCTGACATGTATGAAATATAGGCTACAAGTGATATATATGTGATATATACTTTATAGACAGGAAGTATAAACGACGACGGTATATACGTGATACATAATAGATACATGGTTGATATACAAGAGATACATAGTTGATATACAAGAGATACATAGTTGATATACAAGAGATACATAGTTGATATATACGTAATATATAGTAATATATACGTCATATATAGGTCATGGACAGAAGGTATATCCCAGGATTATAAGAGATTTATTCCTGGAGATTGGATTCATACTATATATATATATATATACGAGATTTACACATGATTCATACAAGATCCATACAAGATGTAAATCATTTATATAAATATACAAGAATTCAACATCGCTTGACGCTCGCGAACGATCAATAATCATATAAGCATCTCAGATTTTTCCAGACATGGCGCACGCGTAAGCACTCGTAACGGCAGTCTTATATGTCCGCTTCACTAGCTTTATCTGTCTCTCCGCGGCTAAGCAGCTTGTGTCCGGTCCCCGCTGCCACAGCTTTGTGATTTAGCACGGCCACAGCGACTTGTTGTCTGCCGAGCTGGGTCCGAGCTGACAAACTAGCAACTCCCATCGCGCGCTACGTTAGGCAGAGAGAAAGCGGCGCGCAAGCTTGCCCAGACGAGTCAGCGCAGACGCATTTTCCTTGCTCATAAACAGCGGCAACGCACCAGCGGGGGCGGCCGAGCAAAGACAGAGACTCGTGCGGTGCGGTTTCACAGCGCGTTAGGCACGGAGAACGCACCGTCGCGACGGCAGCGACAGAGTCAAACCGCGACGCTCCGTGGTGTGTCACGCCCACGCAGCCAGCGTGGCAGACACGCACATGATCAGTAAAATCACCCAGAATCACCTCAACACAATACTGTGTATGAGACATGACTGGGGATGTGCCACTCGTGTAGTAATAATGCCCACAGAACTACGTATATTGAATATTGAATGTATATTATCACGTATCATTGTTACAACTGCATTAAGGGGCTGAAATTAATGGAAGAGAATCAGCCGAGAATCTAACGAGATCGGTAAAATACCCAGAATCTGCTTAACACAATACTGCGTCTGAGACAAGATAGGGGATGCACCACTTGCGCAGTTATGGTTACAGAACAACGTATATTGAATGTATACTATCACAGATGCGTAAAATACGTATAAGATCATTATTGTACCTGCACTAACGCGCTGAGAGTAATGGAAGCGAATCACACGAGAATCTAACGAGACCAGCCATGACTGTAACTATAAAGTTATATATGTGAATTAGGGATATGAGCATACGTTGGGGTCCATGCGGAGAATTAAGCCACCGCTACGGATAAAGCTTCTGTAGCCGCTGTTATGTGCGGTAGGCCCTGAGTCCGTGCTATCGGGGGTATAGAAACCCGTTCAGGCTCTCGTTCATACAGAGATTATAATACCCGGGCGCAATGTCATCTAACAGCAAGCGCGCGTGTCCTTGTTTTGCGTTCGCACCCTGTAATTTCCACCGCCGAGTTCTTCCTTGTTTCCCATCATTTGTTCATAGAGCCCCTCATAAAGGAGCGCTTTCGCGAATGCAAAGCCAAAAGTTATAAGAAATCTTCGCCGAACAGCGATTCACTTCTTCCCCCTATAATTTGCGCGTCGGACTTCCATTGTTTTAGCGGGTAACCCTATAATTTTTACTCTCATTACGTGAGAGCGAATCTCCTCATTACGAAGGGTTCCAACTGCGTTCATATTCAGAAATCCGCGAGCGCTTGTGCCTTGCTTTGCTCCGACGCGGACAAAGTGTGGACGGGTCGCGGCTGTAATTATCAATTTTCCAGTAGCTAGCACAAACAATGTGTGTAGCCGCGAGGGAGGGGAGGTAGACAGCGGGAGGTCACGGCCGGGCAAGGATACACAGCGTGGTCCGCGGCAGGCATCAGCCAGCAAGGAAACAGCACGCCGTATACTATACTGCGGTGATTTACGCAAAGCACGGACAACAACAGGAGTTAAGGCACTAAACATTTAGAAATAGTTGAAGAATATATTCCGTGTTACCAATGGATGTTATCCAGCGTACTTAACCTCTAAATCACAAGCATAAATAAACGGGTGATGTGCTCTTGATAGTATCATGCTATGCACACACACACACACACACACACACACACACACACACACACACACACACACACACACACACACACACACACACACTAAATACCAAATAGCTTTTTATATATACTACGGGATTAATTTAATATACTTTACTATATATTTTTACTATAACCCAGATTATATAAGACAACCGTTTCTGATTGAGGAAATGGTTTGCTTCCAATGTAAATGACGTAGAACACAGGTAGAGGCAAATAAAATGTTAATTGTTATAGGAGGCAAATTAAATTTGCTTTCCTGTGCTCTAATCTCACACACTGTTATCATTATCTACTGATCGCTAGTTCCAACACTCCTACTCATCAATCTCTGTCTTTTTCCACCCTCTCGTTTCTCTTCTACCTCATTCCCTCTCTTCTCTCTCTCTCTCTCTCGCTCTCTCTCTCTCATCTCTCTCTCATCTCTCTCATCATCTCTCTACTCTCTCTATATAATAATATATATACTATATAATATATATAATATATACATGTGTCGATGTGTGTGGGTGTGTGTAGTGAGGTGTTTTGAGATGTGATGTGTGTGTGTGTGTGTGTGTGCGTAGTGTGACCATAGAGGTTGTGTGTGTGTGTGCAATGTGTAGTGTAGTTGCGCGACGTGTGTGTGTTGTGCATGTGTGATGTCGTGATGTGTCCGCGTGTGTAGTGTGAAATGTGTGTGTGTGTGTGATGTGCAATGTACGCGCGTTGACGTGTGTGCGTGTGTGTGCGGGATGTGCGTGATGTGTAATGTGTGTGTTGTTTGTGTGATGGAGTTTTTTTTCTTTTTAATGTGATGTGGTATGTGCAGTGAAGTGTGTGAATGATATGTGTGTGTATTGCAGTTGCGAGTTGTGTGATTGTTGTTGTGTGTGATGAATGTGTGTGTATGCGCGCGCGATGTGTGTGTTGGAGAGAGAGAGACATGGAAGGTTGATGGTTAAAACGAGCTATAATACTAGTAGATAAATGATGAGAATGACAGAGGCTATTTGGGCCTTTGCAAATGCATTAGGAGCCATACGTTAAACGGATGAGAGATCGCGTGTGGCATGAACGGAAATCGAGATCAAGTAAACATAAAAAAAATTGTACAGGCCACTTGAGTTACGAGGAAGCGAGAAGAGGGCTGCGACAAGATATACAGACGTGAGCCGATCAAGGCAGATGCGAAATTGCTTCCGGAACATACGGCTCCAACTAACATACGGTTAATTGATGAGCAACGAGTGGAGAGCAGAAAGACATGATGTATGCGGGCAGATAGGCAGAGAAGTTACATGAGGAGAGGGAGCGAGAAGACAAAGAAAGAGAGAGAGTTAGCTATGAGACCGGTGATGATGATATGGAGGAGCGAGAGAGCAGAAGGAGAGAGACAGATGAAGGGAGACGAGATGAGAGGAGAGAAGATGAGAGAGGGAGATTTTATTTAGTAGACATTTTGATAGAAAGAGAGAGAGAGAGAGAGAGAGAGGAGAGAGACGAGTAGAATGAGAGAAGAGGAGGAGAGAGAGAGAAGAGATTCCTTTTGAAGAGACGAGAGAGAGAGCAGAGAGGATGTTTGTACCCATATATATTATCATATCAGGAGTTAATAGGAAAACTATTAATGTAGCCTACCTTATTACTTCTATCCTGATATATAATATATATAGACAAGAGAGCAGGGTTATTCTGGGGGAATCTAGAAAACATAGAGGAATGAAGCAGCGAGCACACACATACACAGAGAGAGGACCCCAAGAGAGAGAGAGCGAGAGAGAGAGAGAGTGACATAAGGAGAGAGAGAGCGAGAGAGAGAGAGAGTGGCATAAGGAGAGTGAGAACTAGAAACTGAAAGAATAAAACAGAGTGCGGGCGATAGAGAGAGGGGGAAGCAAATTATACCCCGCATAATTAGTATCTGCTAGCGATGCAAAGGGTGTTTAAACGCAGTGTATAATCAAAATGAGTTAGTTAGCAGCGCCTACATACTCTCGGCCGCGTAAAGCAGTGACGCAACTTGTATTATTAAACTACCTTCACACCTGGGTGTGCAGAACAAACTGTATGCAGGTGTCCCGTTTATGACCGACGAGGATTATATACCCCAGCTCGCGTTACAGGCGGCTAGCTGACAATACCCGATATCCATGAAGACATTAACACGACAGGGATTGCAAGGCAAGTATGAATGCGGCCTGGGCTTGGGACCCAAAACAGACGACGTTTACAAGACTGGAGAGGGTATCGAGGCTGTTTTTATGATTGTCCTACCCGCAAGCGCGTGAACGAATTTAGTATCAGAGTTTATGACCAGTGCGGAGAGCTAATAGGTGGCTCGCTAGACGCAACAATACAAACTGTGCGGCGAATTAACATCTGATTTCTATAGTAGGCAGAAGTCAATAGGCTTACGTGCACAATATACAACTATTTACCGACCTGTCTGATTAGCATAAGATGAATGGTCGCATGGTCTTGTCACCTTGTTCTTAATTGCTTTGTCAACTTGCTGAATCAGAACGCAATTGTTGTGACACTTTGCGAAAGTCGGACGTAATTGTTTTTACACTTCATCGGCGTTTCTTCATTACGGGCGGTTCTGCAGGGAGACGGGAACACTGCGGACAACAGTGGCGGTGGCGACAAAAGTTGATTCCATGAGCGATTGATGCGCTCCTCGCATTTGCATCTGAATTCTGTGACAGCGCGGGGCAGGTGGAATGTCGTTGTTGTTGCCTTGTACGGGCAGGCGGTCAGGTGCGGTGGGTGACTCGCTGTGAGGCAACTGTATATAAGCACACAATAAGCGTAGACGTTTCCTCGATTTACTACTTTTATCTAATCTAGAAACCACGAGAGTTTTTGGGACCAAACTGTCTATTCGTTGATCTCTGCATCCGTCAATTCATCCATCCATCCATCTATTTATCCATCCATCTATCCATCCATTCATCCATCTCTCCATCCATCCATCCATCTATCCATCCATCCATCTATTCATCCAATCATCCATCCATCCATCCATCCATCCATCCATCCATCCATCCAATCCATCCATCCATCCATCCATCCATCATCCATCCATCCATCCATCCATCACATCCATCCATCCATCCATCCATCCATCCACCATCCATCCATCCATCCATCAATCCATCCATCCATCCATCCACACATCCATCCATCCATCTATCCATCCACCATCCATTTTTTTCCCCCCCCAAATCCATCCATCCATCCATCCATCATCCATCCATCATCCACCATCCATCCACCATCTATCCATCCATCCATCCATCCATCCAATCCCATCCAATCCATCCATCCATCTATCCATTCCATCCAATCTATTCATCCAATCATCCATCATACCATCCATCCATCCATCGCATCCATCCATCCAATCCATCCCATCCATCCATCCATCCATCCATCCATTCCATCCATCCATCCATCCCATCCATCCATCCATTCATCCATCCATCCATCCATCATCCATCCTATCCATCCATCCATCCATCCATCCATCCATCCATCCATCCATCCATCCATCCATCCATCCATCCATCCATCCATCCATCCATCCATCCATCCATCATCCATCCATCCATCCATCCATCCAATCCATCCAACCGATCCATCTATCCATCCATCCATCCATCCATCCATCCATTCCATCCGATCCATCCAAATACCATCCATCCATCCATTCCATCTATCCATCATCCATCCATCCCATCCATCCATCCATCCATCCCATCATCCATCCATCCATCCATCCATCCATCCATCCATCCATCCATCCATCCATCCATCATCCAACCATCCATCTATCCATCCAATCCATCCATCCATCCACCATCCAATCCATCCATCATCCA
>NW_014577795.1:38096-40596 GCF_000485595.1 Priapulus caudatus | reverse complement strand
CATCCATCATCCATTCATCCATCTATCCATCCGACTACTTATATTCACCAGCGTGAACATCAACATCAGAGTTTGCCTTCTAATCAGAACGCCATCGCGCTGATACACACGCGGAACACGATTAGGCACAGCGAATAGTCCGCGGCAGGTGTAACGTTAAGTATTTTTCAACAGCGTCGATATAAACCTCTCATTCACGTGTCGTTACCTCGCTGTGATTACACAGTGACGTGTATTAGTATTCATAATACCGCGATATCATTATGTCGGCGTTATTTGCTCACACAGGCTGCCAATAAAAGCTGACAGCTGCCAGCAGCAGTCAGTGCTCACACATCGGCAACATGCACTTCGCCAGTCAAGTGTTAATGAGTAATAGTGAGCCAGGGGCACGCGTACACGGTCGTCACCTTTTGAAATGTGACTGACGAGCAAACACACGTCTCTCTATAGTTCTTTGCTAGTCGCGCGCTCTCTCTCTTCCGGTGTATCTCTCTTTTCTCCCCCCCCCTCTCTACTTCTCTCTCTCTCTCTCTCTCTCTCGTTCTCGTTCTATTCCCCCGCTCTGTTTCTCTATCTGTGTTTCTGCCTTCCCTCTCTATGTTTCACTCTGTCTGTCCCCCTCTCTATCTGCGTATGTACACGCATGTGTATGTGTGTGTGTGTGTGTGTGTGTGTGTGTGGGTAGGTGTGTGTGTTGTGTGTGTGTGTTGGTAGGTCGTTGGCGTGCTGGTGTATGTGACTTGAGTGCGTGCGTACGCGTGTGTGCGCGCGCGTGCGTGCGTGTGCGTGTGTGTCTGCGTGCGTGTGCGTGTGTATGCGTGCGTGCGTGTGTGTGTGCGTGTCTGTCTGCCTGTCTCGCTCTTCCCCTCTCTCTCTCTTTCTCTTGACACCGGGATCACGCGCGCGGCTTGGCACGCGTCATGCTCACGCGGACAATAGACGCCCAGGTGTCCCCCGCGCGCGCCCAACCATCTGTACACACACAATAAATAACACCGGGAGCTTTTATATACCTGCGCATCATAACAGCAATACGATGTGCAATCGGTCACCACCGGATCGAGCGACGCCACCGGAAGAGCGAGCAGATTGGTCTCACTCCAGAATCGCCGCTTGAATTCATATAATATTCTTTTCGTTAATTTGATTATTTCTTTAATGATTCGGGAGTAATTCCGCGCACATTCGATGTTCCGCATTCGTTGTTAATCGGTTTCAGATGATCCAGCCTACGCAAACCTAAGCTAGTGTTTTTGCCCGCATCTAGTATCTATTTATGCTATTAGATCAAGAATGTATAGTATATCAGGAGTGAATAATAATGGATTATTATCATAAATCGATAATTATTATAATCTAATAAATCTAATTAAATAATAATATAATCTAATGAAATCTACTTAAATCTATTATTATTATAATCTAGGATTATTCACTCCTGATAGTAGAGATATATATTATACACTCCTGATTAGATATCACGGCACTCGCCGATATCTGCATATAATATTTATAGGCGGTGAGCGGTATATTGATTCTTTACGACTATGATTGACAAACCCGTTCTTAAGACGAATCAACGAAGCGTGTAAACGAGAAGTCGTGCAGCCAGGAGCGCATCTACTGGTACTGACTAGTAATACAATTACCTTCCTTCGGTTCTGGTGTTCGGCACGCTCTGAAACTTTCTCTTTGTTATTCTAACTTCGACTAGTAATAATCAGCCATGCTAGACGGGGAATCGATGAACAGTAGCAGCAGCACCGACCTTTACACGTACGCGCAAAAAACCTTTACACGTACGTTTGCAAAACGCGTTTAAAATGTTGTTCAATATTTAGAAATAAAATACGCGAGTTCGCTACGAGACAGAGAGTGTCTCGTCGCGACCAGGGTTCGGGAAAGTGTTAAGAAAGAGAGTGAGAGCGACGGGGCCGTCTAACATAACAGTGCGTGCTGCTTCTTCTGTCTGTTGACCTTGTTGCTTTGTTCTCCGTGACGGAATGTTAACATCGATGGTGTTTTAACTGCTAAACGCTGTCACAAAGAGGCGTCACGGAATTGGGCATTTTGGCATAAAACCAAAATATTTTTGTTGCGCTGTCACAATATTTTCTCACGCGTAAAAATGGTGCAAAAACATTGTTAGAAATTGTGCTGGTAACAATATTCGTCACGCATATTGACTCTTACCTCTGTAATTGACAATTCACGGCAACAAGTGGACATTACTGAGGTGTGCGTGCGTGCGTGCGTGTGTGCGTGCGAGCGTGCTTGCGTGCGTGCGTGCGTGCGTGCGTGTGTGCGTGCGAGCGTGCTTGCATGAGTATTTGTGAGGGTCGGCTTGTACGTATCTGTACTCCGCGCTCGTGCGCGCGCGCGTGTGTTAATGTTTCTCTGTGTGTATGTATGTATGTATGTATGTATGTATGTATGTATGTATGTATGTATGTATGTATGTATGTATGTATGTATGTGTGTGTGTGTGTGTGTGTGT
>NW_014577795.1:35275-37613 GCF_000485595.1 Priapulus caudatus | reverse complement strand
GTATGTGCGTGCGTGTGTGTGTGTGTGTGCGTGTGTGCGTGCGCGCGCACGTGTGTGGGTGTGTGTGTGTGTGTGTGTGCGTGTGTGCGTGCGCGCGCACGTGTGTGTGTGCGTGCGCGTGCGCATGTACGCTTCTCTTTAGTGGTGTGCTAGACGGATTCAGATAAATGATAATCAACGCTTATACATTTTATTGTGCACACCTTAAATGTATGCATACAGCTAATTCGCCGTTTTCCGTCCGTCATTTCAGCATAGTTCGTTCACCAACAAATCTGTAACTTTTGCAACATGGTACTTTTTCCCTTCAGTTAGTTATTGGCAATTAAACGCACTCCTATCTGATTTATTGGATTCTAGTCGCGTACCACACACGTACCCCGACCACCACCACGGCATATAGGTAGCATCATCATGATACATCTCCGATAGACGTGTAGTATTGGGGCGCATTAGCCGCTTAATGACAGCTATATACTTATTACTGCTGGCGGCGTGTAGGCGTGAGAAGCTACCCATCACTCTGGCATCATGCGTCGTCTGAAGAGGTGTGATGCACGCCATCATGTCAGTTACCACCGCGCGCGCTCGAGACATCGCCAGACGGGGACAACCGAGACGACAATATTCATCAGTATCGTCCATCAAGAATTCCATCAGATCGAGGCATGTATGTATGTATGTGTATATAATTGCTGCTAGCTGTGGCGAGACTGATGGCCCGCTCCGTCCTCGCGATCGCGGTCGTACGGGTGGTCTTATCAGATGGCGGACAGACAACGCAGCAGCTCGTAACAGCTTTCACGCGCGAGATTGTCTTTTTATTGCGGACATTTTCTCGCGTTCGCCAGACAAGCGCGCGCGCAAAGCTGTCTATTGTTTCGCGCACGCTTGCCGCCGCTGCGTGGCAGGGCCGGCGTAGCCGAGCGTCCTGCACATTAACACCAGCGTGCGATGCTATCTGACCGCGGCGATGCGCAGGTGGTCAGTGCCGTCACGGTGGTCACTTCGGCCGCCGGGACAGTGTCCGAGACGGGACTGACACCTCGATCGCTGACCACGTCTCTCCATACTCACACCTAGGCTGGTTTAGTGTGGGCACGTCTCTCCGCACTCACACCTAGGCTGGTTCAGTGTGGCCACGTCTCTCCTTGCCCACACCTAGGCTGGTTTGCTGTGGCCGCGTAACACCTAGGCTGGCCAGACGAGAGGGTGTCACCCCAAAGATTTACTTGAAATCAGGAAAGATCCGTGAAGAGAGATGATGACATTCGCAAGGCTGCGTGATGCACTCGCACTACGGTAGCCTGCGTAGAACTCAAATAATAAACACTGATATAACTATCTGTGCGCTGTCAAACATTTGTATTCTATTCTAGCTAATATATCGCGCTACCCGTATGCCCTACTGCGATATATATAATATATAAGAGAATCGTAATATTTGACTTTCGTGACGCAGATAAATGGTGAAAAATGCACAATACAGCCTGATAGGTCAAAATGGTTCATTAATTTGGCAAAAAAAATCTAACTTGATAGGAATTATATCGACAGTTCATTGAAAATAGGAAAGAAATAATCGATATATCGCATGCATGAAAGCAGTATAGAGCGCGTTGTCATACTTATGTATAACACTCAATAATAATATGTATATTATAAAAACACTTCTAAGGATTTCTCTCTTGTTTCGCCGTCAAAACGTCCAATAAGAATATGTTTGTCGAGCCTGCAGGGCGTACGATGCCCCGTGCATAAGCCGAATAGGCCGTAGCAGCAATACTCCACATGCAGGTGCACATAAACCACAGCGTTGTAATGAGTTTATGCAAATGTGCTTGCCTTTTATTCGCATCATTATTATTACTGACAACAACTCTGACTAGTTCGGCGTTAACGTGTCACCTATAGAGCAAAATGTCACCGTATTTTTTTAGTAAATATTTAGCGATTGCGCGCATGGACCGATATTTGTAAATTGCATCGACGCACGCAGAAAACATGCCGATGACCGGGTTAGTTAGAGCTATATGTGAATTGCAAACAAGACGAGTATATAGGAGGTGAAAGTCAATATTTACTCAGTAGAGAGAGAAAGCCCGGGGGGAGATTGTCTGTGCACAATGCTTATAGACACAGTATTTCCTCTATCTGTTACACTGTTGAAACAGTTACAATGAAAATATACTGGACTTACAGGCAAGAGAGAGAAAGCGAGAGAGCGCGCGCGAGAGAGAGAAATAAAGAGAGAGAGAGAGAGAGAGAGAGAGAGAGAGAGAGAGAGAGAGAGAGAGAAGAGAGAGAGGGAGAGAGAGCAGCATGACGTGGAATTCTC
>NW_014577795.1:23077-34319 GCF_000485595.1 Priapulus caudatus | reverse complement strand
AGAGAGATCGAGATAAAGAAAGAAGGGGGTAGAGAGAGAGAGAGAGAGAGAGAGAGAGAGAGAGAGAGAGAGAGAGAGAGAGAGAGAGAGAGAGAGAGAGAGAGAGAGAGAGAGAGAGAGCGCGGAGATACTAACAATGACGCGTGATGTACATTTACACCAAAAGTCAATAATGTATTTTCTCTAGGATGACGCGTTGTCCGGCACACAGAATACATTATATGCGGTGTGTAAATGCTGTGCATATATATCTTAATTCATATTCCAGCTAGCAGCAACCTCATAGTGAATAAATTCTACCAAATCAGTAAGCTATACTTATTTGGATATGTACAAATAAAACTTTTCGGGGCGTAAATCGTTTTTAACCCGCGTGCCTTTTAGCGCGATCTAATTCTCTGTCTAAAACAGCAATATTAGCGCGCGTTAATTGTTACGTATTCCGTGTTAAATCACGTGCAAACATCTCAAGCCGACGCCTGAGATGGTTAATACACGCATGCCGACATACTGTTGTTGACCACACTACAACTAGATTAGCTTGGTCGCATATCGCGTTAGCGTACGCGGGTTATCCACACATCTAAACGCGCTACCGCAACCATTCCCCCAACCCTTAATCATTCCCAATGCTAAGCACCGCGGAACGAGTTCAATCGACGTCGGCGTTGCCCCTTACGCGACGACTTCACACGGCGAGGCGACGCACCAGGCGACCGTTTCTCCGGGGAAGGCAGCCGCGCACTGGTGACGTCGCGCCGTCTCACCTCCCCCTCCCTCCACTACCATCGCGCAGCAGCGGAGGCGACCAGCCGATCATTATAATGATGACGTTATTAAGGGTGTTGGCAGCGCGACCGCGCGTCTGCCTATCCCCGCCATGACGACGTGTCATCGCGCTATACCTGTCATCAACTATAGATGTCATCATCGCCTCCCCGGAGCTATGGCGGACGGACAGATAAGCACTCCCCGTGCGCGCCATTACCGGCGCGCGTATACACACAGCCGCAGGGCGGTCTGGCGGACGACGGAACGTCGGCGGGGATAGACAGACACAGGCGACGTTTAGTCGGCGCTGCTAGGACGTATGGACATCCCCCCGCGCACCCTGCCGTGACGTGTGCGTTACTTCAGCAGCAGCAGCAGCAGCAGCAGCAGCAGCAGCAGCAGCAGCAGCAGCAGCAACACACAGACCACGCCACGAGTGCGGCACATACACGCACGCACACGCAGACGCACACGCACGCATACACATGCTCACCCACATGCACACACGCACACGCAACGCGCGCGCGCCGCGCGCGCGCGCGCGGCACACACACACACATACACACAACAACAAACACACAACACACACACACACACACACACACACGCACGCACGCACGGCACACACGCACACACAACACACCACACAAACACCACACAATGCGCGCACACAGGACACGACATACGTTCACCAAACACAAACACTCAAAACCCCACAACACACACAGCGCGCGCACGCACGCACGCGCACACAACAACGCCACGTAGCAGACCACACATACCACACACATGCTCACTCCGGCGCACACACATGCACACACACGACGGCACGCGCACAACACGTCGCACCGCACACACACGGCGGCGAGACGCTCCGACCACCACAGGCAAGCCGGCGCACCGTACCAGCGGACCACGACATTCAGCTATACCGCACGCCGCCGCCGTCTCTTCCTGAAGACGAAATTCCGAGCGTCGCACCGCTTTAACACCTTCTCGGTACTGCCAACGGACGCGTTAGTTTTGTGCTCTCGCGACGTCCGCGTGTGTCACTGAACGCTTTAATGTCTTAATCCAGTCGCGCCGGTTATCGCCTGACGAGCGTGTGGAACAAAGTGGGGCGCCCATCGGCCCGCCGCCGGCGAGGCGAATCTACCATACCGCCTAGATACAACAATTTAATTTTACCAAATATGCGGCGCGGATGCCCGGTGGCGAGCAGGCAGAGCGGTGACGGCACGGTCACTGCAAAGGAGCTAATTCACAGACATCAGTGCGAGCATCTCTTCCCGTGTCACACCTCGCTGACAATGTGCGATGTGACGTGTCAGTACCGGCAGCTACCGAGACAAAGTCTGCTGCTGCTGCTGTTGCGCTACTGCGCTGCTGCGACTGCTGTCTGCTATGGCTGCTGCTAGCTGCTAGCCTCTGACATGGCATGTGCGATGCTGCTACTTACTACTACTACTGTAATGCTGCTGCTGCTTACTACTATATTAGGCTGCTGTGCTGTTGTTGTTGTTGCTGTTGCTGTTGTTGTTGCTGCCCTAGGCTGTAACTGCTGTGAGCTATTTAGTACTGCTGCTTGGGCTGCTATCTGCTGCTGCTGTTGCTACTGACTCTTGCTGTTCTGGCTGTGTACTGGCTGCTGCTGGCTGCTACTACTGCTGCGTGTGCTCTACTTGTGCTGTACTACTCTGCTGCTACTGCTGTGTTGGCTAATGCTGCTGGGTAGCTATACTACTAGCTACTACTATACCTACTGTACTGTTGTTACTGCTCACTGGCTGCTACTGCTTCTGGATGCTGTTGACTGTTGCTACTGCATGCGTGCTGGCTATGCTCTTGCTACTGTGCTCCGCTGATTGCTGCCATGTGCTGGGCGGCTGCGCTAATGCTACTGAGCTGCTGCTCGTTGCTCTGCATATTACTAAAATCTGCATGCTGCTGCTGCATACTAATAACATACTACTACTAACTACTACGTACTACTACTATTACCAGTACTACTCCTACTCACTACCTACCTACCTCAACTACTGACCTACGTACTACTACGATACTGCTGCTAAGCTGCTGCTTACTATTGACTACCGAGCTATGGCTGCTGGGCTGGTGCCTGCGTGTGGTTGTTGTTAGGGGCTATCTGCGTGTTGCAGCTGCTGCTGTTACTACTATTACTCACTACTGCTACTGTGACTGGCTGTTGAATGCTACTCCTGCTGTTGCTTGCCTGCTTACTGCTTGCTGCTGCTGTGTTGTGCTGCTACGCCGCTGCTGCGTGCTGTTGCCTGTTGTTACTGCTGCTGCTGATATGCTTGCTGCTTGCTGCTGCTGGTGCTGACATACTGCTACTGTGTTGCTGATGCTAGTGGCTGCTGATGCTGCTATATATACTGGTCGTTTGTGCGCGGCTGGCTATGCTGCTGCTGTGCTGCTGATTGCTATATTACTACTGCTGTGCTGACCCTGTATACTACTGCGGTTGCCGAGACAATATAGATAACTAGCTGACTGCTGCTGTTGCTGCAAACCTAGATGTATACTGGCTGCTGCATGATTGCCTATGACTACTGCTACTAGAACCATACTAGCTGACAAGAATGCATGGAATGGAAAAAAATAGCTACATGTCATCCTAGACAGGAAAAAAAAAAAAAAAAATAGCCGAATGCTGCTGACTCAACTACTACTACTACTGGACTGCTGCTGTTGGCTGCTGCTGTGCTATAGCTGCTGCATGCTGCTGCTGCTGCTGCTAGTGCTGCACTGCTGGACTGTGTGAACGATACGCACACGGTAACACACAAAAGAGACACCAGCGACAAAGTCAAGCGCCGGGACAGCGGGGAGCATAATAGACTGTCCATAAACGTCCTCAAGCAAGCGCCGATCTAAAAAAACGATCAATGCCTGGTGTCTAGGGCGATGCACCCCGCCGACGTTACCGTTAGTCAAAAAACGCCAAAGACACGACACACGAAAAAAAAAAAACCTGACAGCTTGTGTGTTATACGCGACGGGCCGGTACATGGCGCGCACGGGGATGCTTATTGTCCGCTCCGCCAGTAGCTCCGGGGAGAGCGATGATGACAACTCTATAGTTGATGGACGGAATCAATAGCGCCGCAGTGACACGCTCGTCGATGGCGGGGGAGAGGCAAGACGCGCGGTCGCGGGCTGCCAACCACGCGCTTACATAATCGTCTCATGTATAGATGAATCGTGCTGTGGTGCGCCTCCGCTGCCGGATGCGCAGATGGTAAGTGAGAGGGAGCGAGGACGAGCGGAGGGGAGGGTGAGGGAGGGGGAAGGTGAGAAGCGGACGGTGGAGGGCAGGGGAGGTGAGACGGACGCGACGTCACCATGTGCGCGGCTGCTTTCCGAGACGGCTCGCCGGTGCGTCGGCATGCCGTGTGAAGTGCGTTCGGCTGTAAAGGGGGCACGCGACGTCGATTGAACTCGTTTCCGCTGGTGCCTTAGCAATTGGAATGATTAAGGGTTGGGGGATGGGTTGCGGTAGGCGCGGTTTAGATGTGGGATACCGCGTACGCTAACGCGTATGCGACCAAGCTTCTAGTGGTAGTGTTGTCAACAGCAGTATGTGCGGCATGCCGTCGTGTATTTAACATCTCAGGCGTTCGGCCTTGAGAGTTTGACTGTGATGTTGACACAGATACGTACAATAACGCGCGGGTAATAGTCCTGTTTTATGACAGAGAATTAGATCGCCGCCTAAAAGGCACGGGTGTCTGTTTAAAACGATTTACGCCCCGGAAAAGTTTTATGTTTGGATATCCAAATCAAGTTATTAGCTTACTGCTTCGGTGGATGTTATTCACTATGAGGTTCTGCTGCTAGCTGCGGAATAGAATTGAAGATTATATGACAGCATATTACACATCCGCATATAATGTATGCTGGTGCTGCTGCGGACAATGCGTCATCCTAGCTAGTAAATATTATTATGTTGACTTTTGGTGTAAATGTACGGATTCACGCGTCATTGTTTAGTATCTCCGCCCTCTCTCTCCCGCTCTCTCGCCTTTTCTCTTCCCTCCCCTCTTCTCTCTCTCTCTCTCTCTCTCTCCTCTCTCTCGTCTCTGCTCTCTCTCTTCTCTACCTCTCATTTCTCGTCTCTCTCTCTCTCTCGGTCGTCTCTTCTCTCCTCTCTTCGCTCTCTCTCTGCTTCTTCTCTCCTCTCTATCTCTCTCTCTCTTCTCTTTCTCTCTCTCTCATTCTTCTCTCTCTCTCTCTCGGCTTCCTCCGCTCTCTTCTATCGTCGGCTCTCTCGCTCTCTCTGCTCTTCTCTCTCTCTCTCTCTTTCTCTCTCCGTCTCTCTCTTCGCTCTCCTCTCTCTCGTCTCTCTCTCTGGCGCTCTCTCTCTCTGCTGTCTCTCTCTCTTCTCTCTTGTCTCTCTCTCTCTTCTCTCTTTTTCTTTCTCTCTCTCTCTCGCGCTTCGTGCTCTCTTCTCGCTCTCTGCTCTATCCTCTCTCTCCTCGCTCTCTCCTCTCCCTCGGCTTCGTCCTCTCCCGTCCCCATCTCCTGCTCTCCGTCTACTCTCTCTCGGTCTCGGCTCATCTCTGCACGTAACTCCCTTATCGTCTCCTCTCCTCTCTCCTCTGCTCTCTTACGCCTCTCGTCCTCTCTTCTCTCGATTCCTCTCTCGCTCTCTCTCTACTCTTCTCGTCTATCTGCTCTCTTCTATCGTCTCTCTGCTTGGAGTTCTCTCTCTCTCTCTACTTTCTCTGTGTCTTTCTCTTGTTCTTTTTCTGCGCCCTCTTTCTCTCTGGCTCCTATCTCTCTCTCTGTCTACTCTTCCTTGTGCTCCCTCTACCTGCTTAACGACCACCTTCTCTTCTCTTCTCCCTTAAACTCTCCAATCTACTCTTCGCTCGCTGCCTCTCTGTCGCCTACCTCTCTCTCTACTCTCTCTCTCTCGTTCTCTGCTGCATCCTCGCTCTATTCTGCTCCGACTCCCTCTTCCCTAATTCTTCGGCTTCTCTCTCTCGGGCTCTCTTCTCTCTCTGCTGCTCTCTCTTCTCTCTCTCTACTCTCTCGTCTCTCGCTCTCTCTCTCTCTCTCTATCTCTCGTCTCTCTCTCTCTCTCTCTATCTGCTCTCTCTTTCTTCTCTTCTTTGTCGCTCTTTCTCTATCCTCTCTCTGATCTCTCTCTCTCTCTCTCTCTCTCTATCTCTCTTCTTAGTCTTCTCTCTCTCTCTCTGCCGTATCTCTCTCTCTCTCTCTCTCTCTCTATTCTCCTTCCATCTCTTCTCTCTCTCTTCGGCTCGTCTCTCTCTCGCGGTATCTCCTCTCTCTCGCTCTCGTCTGTTATATCGTATCTCTCTCTCGCTCTCTCTCTCTCGTCGGCTCTCTCTCTCTCTTTCTCGCTCTTCTCTATCTCTCCCTCTCTCTCTCTCTTCTCGCTCCGTTTATTTCTCTCGCCACGGCGTGCGCTCTTCTCGCTCGTCTACTCTTGCCTGTAAGTGTCAGTATATTTTGCATTGTAATGTTTTCAACAAGTGACAGATAGAGGAAATACTTGTGTCTATAGCATTGTGCACGAGGGACATCTCCCCCGGGCTTTTTTGGGGCTTGTTTTTTCTTTTTTTCTCTCTCGTCTTACTGAGTAAATATTGCTTTCACTTTTTACTTTTTAATATGACTCGTCTTGGTTGTGGCAATTCACACGGTATAGCTCTAAAACTAAACCCGCGTATGCGGCATGTTTTCTGCGTTGCGGTCGATTGCATTTCACAATATAGGTCACAAATGCGCGCAATCGCTAAAGTATTTCACTAAAAATACGGATGACATTTTTGCTGCTATACACGGGGACGTTAACGAGCCGAAACTAGTAGAGGTTTGTTGTCCAGTTAATTAATAATGATGCGATAAAAAGGCAAACTGTTGCAGGATAACTAATGCTACAACGCTGTAGGCGGTTATCGTTGCACTGCTGTGGGTATCGAGTGCTAGGCCTATTGCGGCTGTATGCACGGGGCATGTAACGCATGCGAGGCTCGCCAACTATTAACTTTATTGGGGTTTTGACGGCGAAAAAGATGAGCGTGTAGAGTGGTTTTATATTTCATTGATTATTAATGAAGTAGGTTTACGATAAGTATGATAACGCGCTCTATGACTGCTGTTTTCTGGCATGGCGAACATCGAGGAATAGACTCAACTGCGAGGACCGAGAGCAAGCACTACTGTATATTCGATTAATTTCTTTCCTATTTTCAATGAATGTCGAATATAATTGCCGTATCCAAGATGTCGAATGTTTTGCAAATTATTAAGTCCATTTTGACCTATCAGGCTGCATTGTGCATTTTGTCACCAGTTATTTGGCGTCCGAACAGTCAAATCTTCCGATATCTGGTTCAATAGTATAATATATCGCATGGGTATGAGGCGTATCGGGGATAGCGCCGATATTTTAGCATTAGGTATGAATACAAAGGTTTGACGCCAGTAGGTAATGATCAGTGTTCTAATTATTTGAGTTCTAGCGCGGTGTTACCGTTCTAGATGCGAGTGATTCACGCGCCTGCGAATGTCTTCCTCTCTTCAGGATCTTTCCTGATGTTCAAGCTAAATCTTTGGGGTGACCAACATACTCTCTGCGCCAGATTAGGTGTAGCGGGCACAGCAAACAGGCCCTAGCGTGTGGCAAGGAGAGACGGAGGGCCAACACCGAACCCGGCCTGACGGTGGTGGGCAAGGAGGAGTTACCCACACTAACCAGCGCTAGGTGTGAGTTATGGGAGACTGTCGTCAGCCGATCGAGGTGTCGGGCCCGTCTCGGACACTGTCCGGCGGCCGAAGGTGGACACCCGTGCGAGCACTGACCACCGGGCTGCGCATCGCGGCGGTCAGATAGCTCGCAGCGCTGTGTGTTAATGGTGCAGGTACGCTCGGCTGCGCCGGCGCCTGCCACGTTAGCGGCGGCGAAGCGTGCGCGGGAAAATATAGACAGGGCTTTCGGCGCGGCGCGCTTGTCTGGCCCGAGAGCGAGAAAATGGTCGCGAAGGTCAGCCAAGACGAATTCGTCGGGGCGCCGGTGACAGCTGTGACGAGGCTGGCTGCGTTTGGTGTGTCGCGCCATTGCATAGACCACCCGTACGCGACCGCGGGATCGCGGGGGAGGAGCGGGCCATCAGTCTGCGCACAGCTAGCAGCAAGTTTATAGCATTACATTAATGCCTCGATCTGAGTGAGTCTTCGATGGACGCGATACGCAGGAATATTGTCGTCTCGGTTAGTCCGTCTGGGCGAGTGTCTCGACGGCGCGGCGGGGTGGATGGCCGCTGCATCACACTCTTCTTCAGACGTACGCATGATGCCAGAGTGCATGGGCGTTAGCTTCCCTCACGCTGACACGCGCCAGCAGTAATAAGGTATATAGCGGTCATTAAGGGTATGCGCCCCATATAACGTCTATCGGGAGATGTTGCATGTGATGTACCTATATGCCGTGCGTTGGTGGGCGGGGTACGTGTGGGGTACGCGACGCTGAGAATCAATACAATCAGATAGGGTGCGTTTATTGCATAAACTAACTGAGTGAAAACAGTATAGGCCTTGGTTGACGAAAGTGGTTACAGATTGGCTGCGGTGAAACGAACTAAGCCTGAAATGGACGCGAACGGAAACAGGGCGAATTAGGACCTGTATGCATTACAGTTTTAGGGTGATAGATAAGATATAGAGTTTTATATCACAATATTCACAATTTATGTTTGTTATCGATTTATCTGATCCGTCTAGACGCCACTGAAGAGATCGCGTACATGCGCACGCGCACGCACAACCACACACACACAAACACACAGCACGCCCACATACGTACATACTCGCACGCGACACACACACGTTACGCAAACATCCTACACACACACACACACACTCACACACACACACCACCCACACACACATTACTACACACAGAGAAATAAACACACACGCATTACCACACACAATCCCAAACGCACCACACACACCGCACACACATACATAAGCGCGCAAACACCACAACGCACACACACACATCAGCACAGCCACACAGAACACCCCACACACCACCACAACATTGACATACATACATACATACTACACAGCAGCAACGACATAATACATATCTACATAATACATACATAGATGAATACATACTCATTACATAGCATACATGCATACACTTACTACATACATGTACATAGATCCATTAATCTACTACATAAATAGTCATAGCATACATGTGAGACATACATACATAGCTACGTACAGACTAAATACATACATAATAACATACAGTTAGATACAACAGTACGAATAAGAGTCTACATAGGCATACATCATAAATAGTACATACAGTACATACAGTAAGATAGGGATAAATACTAGCATACTTTATCATAGCAGGGTAACGTAATGAAGCATACATACATAGCATACATAGGGCATTACATACATACATACATACATAACCATTCAGAGATGACATACATACTACTACATCACACACATGGAGAAACCTGTAGAGCGACAAACAGGCGGACGCGACGAGCGCACGCGAGCGGCGAAGAGTACAGTTACAGGACACGGCACGCCCTCGAACAAATACTCATGCAGACCGCTCGGCTCGCACGCACACCGCATCGCACGGCCGAAGCATTTGCGCACGCACGCCGCAGCACGAACCTCAGTAATGGTCCATCTTGGTTGCGCAACGGTGAATTGTCATTACAGGTAAAAAGTCAAGATGGGCGTGGGTCGGTAGCTTTGCGTGCAGAATTATTGTTCAGCTACTAAGATTCTAACAAGGTTTTTGCTACGCCGATTTCTTACGCGTCGCCTGAAGAAAATATGGCTGTTGTGAGCCGAGTGGGCCGCAACAAAATATTTTGGTTTTTTTATGCCAAAATGCCCATTCCGCTGACGCCTACTTTGTGACACGTTTAGCGAGTGTTAAACCATCGAAGTTACATCTCGACGGAGACCACGCATGGAGCACGAAGGTCACAGACAGAGAAGCAGCCACGATTTATGTTAGAACGGCCCCCGTCGCTCCTCACTCTCTGCTTAACTTTCCGAACCCTCGGTCGTGACGAGACACGTCTCGGGTGATCGTTTGCGAACTCGCAGTATTTGTATTTCTAAATATTTGAACAATCATTTTGAAACGCGGGTGTTTTGCAAACCGGATGACTCTAACCGTGTAAAGGTTTACTGCGGGCGCCGGTGTAGGTGTACAGCGCGGTCGGGTGCTGGACTGCTTGATTAAAGCTTGATTAATCGGATTCAGGTTATGACATGAAGCGATGGATATGTTTTACAGTCGAAGTATAGAATAACAAAGGAGACGGTTTCCAGAGGCGGTGGCCGAACACGCAGAGACGAAAAGGGCAAGGTATATGTATTACTACGTTCCTCGTACCAGTAGATTGCGCTCTGGCCTGCCAAACGACTTCTAGCGTTTGACGCGGCTATCGCTTCCATTATAGTCTAAAGACAAAGGTTATGTCAATCAAGTCGTCAGGAATCAATATACGCTCACCGCTATAATATGGTACTCATGGCGAAGATAATCGGCGGCACGAACAACGCTGGCCGGTAGATAAGTATCATCAAGAGAGATGAAAGAACGACCCAACAAATCTGATACAATACTATACATGTATCTCGCAATCTCCACAGCGCAAAAAAGGCTGAAGTATCCTCGTTTAGTCATATAAGTAGAGTTTAGAGTAGATTTCAGTTGATAGATAGCATGCGTCAGTTAGTATCGTCGAAGTTAGAATTAAAGTAAATAGAATCCATACGTATATGCGAAATCGATCAGAATCGAATAATGATATGGATCTCAATGCTTATCTAATTCCTCGCACCCTCATTGACAGAAACTTACACATAGGAAACGATTCTTGCCGAATGGAAGAATAGACAGCAGTCAATTCGATGTCACTGTAAATAGACTGGCAGAAAACAGAGACAACAGGTAAACAGGCAATAGAACGTTGCGCACAAAACAGGCGCGGGTATGATAGCTGGGTAATGGCATTTTGGCCGTTGGCGCTGGGATCATCTGGTGAACCGGTATTAAAGTACAGCGTACGATGAGTGCGGAACATCGGCAGCGTTGTTGCGCGCCAGAAATTTCTCCCGAATCATATAAAGAAATAAATCAGGAATTAGTACGCGCTGTAAAAGTAATTATTTGACTATTGATTCTAGTTAAGCGGGCGATTCTGGAGCTGAGAACCGAATCTGCTTCGCTCTATCCGGTGGGACGGTCAAGCTGCGACATACGAAGTGAAGCTGAAATGCGACTAATGCATAGAGTCATTGCTGTAATATGACACAACAATTGCGCAAAGCATACATGTATCCACATCCACCCTAACTGGCTAGCGTTGTATCCAATTTAACAATTCAGTGTGATGAAGTACATGATCGCAAGAGCTATCGG
>NW_014577795.1:7128-23067 GCF_000485595.1 Priapulus caudatus | reverse complement strand
GGGGGGGTGCGCGCGCGCGCGTTTGCATGTGCGTGTGTGCATGTGGGTGAGCATGTGTATGCGTGCGTGTGCGTCTGCGTGTGCGTGCGTGTATGTGCGCGCGTGCGTGTCTGTGGTGCGTACGTGTGTATCATGTATGGATGTATATGCTCGACCGTGCACGATGAGTGAATGAATAAACGATTACGCTCAAATCTTCATTAAAATCACGAAAATCACCGCGTCTCAGTATATACCGACGTCAGATGGAGCAGTGACGTCACGCGCGCCAGCGTCTCTACGCATAATGTGATAATATGCTCCCGCTATCATCCCGCATTATCTCCGTTATGCTCCGGCAAGCAGGTATGTTTTTTCGACGGGGGAAGATCACTAGCGGGAGGGAAACGATCCGCTGGCTACAAGAGCGACGGTGTCTTTGCGCAGACATGATGCCCCGCGCGCTGTAATGCGTAAATTATCTATAACAATCGACGTTTTATGTCGACATAAGCAGCTATTTAACAAGCCGTGACGTAACGAGGCAGCTATTACCGCTCGCGGAGGGGGGGGGGATGATGCTAACACCCCGATTAAATCAAATAATAGCAGTTAAAATTCGAATTAAATCGAAAAAATGAAATCGTATAGGATTCGTACAGACGACATTTGCCTCGATATCACTCATTAAGTAACAGCTCCTTTAATTAATTCGGATACGTGAAAGTTGCATAGATACGCAAGCGACGCACATAACGCTGTATGTGAATAGTACGGCATAATAGTTAAATAAGGCAAATATGTGAACATATAATGCTCTAATCACAACCAGTCTAACCACGATACACAACAAATTTACTTAAATATTAATTAGCTAAATAATTAATTGTGGTGATAAAAAAACAATCGGGTGATTTAATTAAGATGGTTTTAAGATTATATTATATGTTTTTAATATAAAGAGTTGGGTGAGGCACTAAAATTAATATATATATAAGATTCATGATATCAGTTGCTATATAGTAGTTGACTGAGAAATGTGTATGTGGTCACGTGTCTGCCCGCTGTACGCGGTTAACGTGTGAACGGGTACGACCGCTGTATATATATATATCAGGAGTATGTATATACGTAGTCTATATATAGATGTCAGCACTGACCGTCATTACTAGTCGATTACTTCTGGTTGATGGTCAGTGCTGCCGGGCATCGATGACGCGTCGATTGTCTCGCTGTTGTCGTTGTGATCGCTGTGTCGTGTGTAATGGATCGGTGGGTGTAGACGTGGGCTAACCGACCCCGCTGCTGCTGCTGCTGCTACTGCTGCTGCTGCTGCTGCTGCTGCTGCTGTTGCTGCTGCTGCTACTGCTACTGCTGCTGTTGTTGTCGCTGCTGCTGCTGCTACTACGGCTGCTGCTGCTGATGCTGCTACTACGGCTGCTGCTGCTGCTGTTGTTGTTGTTGCTGCTACTGTTGTTGTTGCTGCTGCTGCTGCTGCTGCTGTTGTTGTTGTTGTTGTTGTTGTTGTTGCTGCTGCTGCTGCTGCTGCTGCTGTTGCTGCTGTTGTTGTTGTTGTTGTTGTTGTTGTTGCTGCTGCTGCTGCTGCTATTGCTACTGCTGTCGCTGCTGTTACTGCTGCTGTCGCTGCTGCTGCTGCTACTGCTGCTTCTACTGCTACTGCTGCTGCTGCTGTTGTTGTTGTAGCTGCTGCTGTTGTTGCTGCTGCTGCTGCCGCTGCTGCCGTTGCTGCTGCTACTGTCGCTGTTGCTATTACTGCTGCTGTTGACGCTGCTACTGTTGCTGTTGCTGTTGCTGTTGTCGCTACCAATACTACTCGTTCTCATACGACTACTACTGCTACTGTTGATGTTTATGTTATTATTCTTATTGCTGTTGTTGATGATGATGATGATGATAATGATGATGTTGTTGTTGTTGTATTGGTGGTGGTGGTGATTGTAATTGTGGTTGTTTCCGTTGTTATTGTTGTTGTATTGGTGGTGGTGGTGGTGGTGGTGGTGGTGGTGGTTGTAATTGTGGTTGTTTCCGTTGTTGTTGTTTCTGCTGTTGTTGTTGCTATTGTTGTTGTTGCTGTTCTTGTTGCTACTGCACTGCTGCTGCTGCTGCTACTTCGACTAGCACTATCTACTTCTGCCACTGCATGAGAACAATATCTATAACAATATGTTATATGTTGCTCTCAGAATACTACTATTGGTCCCGCCGTTATCGTCGTCGTCGTCGTTGTCGCTGCTTCTGCCTTTGCTGCTGTTGCTGCTCTTGTTTTCGTTGCCGTTCATGCAGTTGCTATTGCTGCTGTTGCTGCTGCTGCTGCTGTTGTTGTTGTTGCTGCTGTTTATGCGGCTGTTACTGCTGCTGTTGTTGCGGATGAGTGGTGGATAGACGGGTGAACAAGATGGTGGTGTTGACGCTGTAGCGCGTGTTAGATTAGCTCATCATATGACGTAGTTGTGATGCTGGCGTCTCGGCGGCTAACAAAAACGAACCATCGGGATGCAGACAGCGTGGAAAAATCCGTTGTCGGAGAAAATTGTCTCGAACTCGTTTAAGCGAGGCGCGATAGATGGTGGTAAAGAAATTCGACAATTGATCAGAGGATGTAGGCAGTGTCCTCTCAACACACGGCGAGACTTTTTTTTACCTCTTGTGGATTTCACAGACAAGGACGTAAACTATACGATTTTTCTTGCCGTTACGCAACGGCCGCAATGACGCATGCGCAGGAAGAACAGTTCGCCGACGACCGGAGCGTAGCATGTAAGCACCATTGTGTCCGAAAGAAAGACATCTATACCGCCTGTAGGTTATAATCAGGGTTATGAGATCTGGTTATGTTATTTAAGGCAAACATCCGATGCAGTTTATTTTACAGCGCACGCCCCACGCGTTATACGAAATATATTCGAACTAACTTTCCTTCAGATATTTGCAAATATATATTTTAGTATTACACCTGTGTGGCGGCGACAATCTGTATAACGCTATGAGCTACGGTGTATAAATGTAATGTTATTCCCAAATTACGGGGGAAATTCGTATCCTGTTCTTCTGCGAAATATTTCGCCTGCAGACACATTATTTGGATCAGATAACAGTCGTGTGTTAACTGCGTTTCGCTGTTACCTGAAGCGCTGAGCTGATAATCCTTCGCCTCTTAACATCATTATTCCCTCGAGATGTCGAACCATGGGATTGATTTAGTTAAAATGCTGGTAGTTAAATTATATCAGAAAATAATTATCTACAACGTTTATATTATGCTCTGCTGATTATGTAAAAATTGTGGATATAGATAGCATTCATTACGTTAGTTGTTATATTCGCGTACAATTCGATGAGAAACCCAAAAGAAACCTGTCAGATTATTAAAAATACCTAAAGTAACTGTAAATCATTGTCACACTGCATTTTTGATATCGTGATAAGGCAGCTCTTTTAATGTGTATCCTAACTTATACCTATAATGTCTACTGCTCACCGAATGAAAACTACCAAACTGTTGCTAGGTATATTATTGCTTTTTATTTTGTATTGTATACAATGGTACTGTATCTCCCACTACCACAGATTAACGCGGATCGCGAGTGAAATATTTAACGAAACCGAATTTCCTGGAGGGGAAACTACCAAACTGTTGCTAGGTATATTGCTCTCATCTTATATTGTATAATGGTACTGTATCCCGCACTACCATAGATTAACAACTCGCTCATTGCGAGTTAATTAAAGTTTTCACGAATCCGAATTTCCTGGAGGGGCAATATTGAGAGCTCCCTTTACTTCCTAAGGGCATTTGGCCGAACTGAACTAAACCGTCGTATTTGTACATTTACGTCGAGAACCTCTCACAGGCACTGATATAATAATCTAACTATGTAAATCTATAACGGGTGCCTTAGACCAGTCATGCCTGTACTTCTACACGTAAAGAGCTCATCTAGTAAATATGAAATATTGCCAGCTATGGCTATGTTTGATGGACGTATGACTTTGCAGCGCCATCTCTCGGTGACATTGACTGCCTATATCAGCTTTATGGAGTACGCATCATAACAACATTATTTTAGCGTCTAATTTTGGTTCAACTGGCGTGAAAAAAAACGAAGTTTAATGGCACGCGAGAACATAAACAGCGAGCAGTAAACAGCTTGGAACTGACATCGCGTATAGTAGTTAACGAGCAGCATGTTGTAATGACATGAAAGTAAATATGTGGGACTAATACTCGTAATAAGACATTATTAAGTGCAAGATAATAACGAAAGTAGGCAATAACCTCTCATTACTTCCGATGTTCTTTTTTTATAATAATATAATGTGACATATTACGGGGGCCATTCATGCCTAATTGAATAATGGCAATAATATCACATGATGATGTAATATAATACAAATAATATGACATAAGACATTACATCGTCAGATAATATGAGAGTAATTGTTTTGACCATTATTAAACTTCTCCACTATTTAGAATACTAGCCGAGTAATCTTACAATGAACTACTATTATCGGAGCTTGTTCTACTAGGTACATTTCAATCACCAGTTTTAAACCTGGAAGTGCAAACTAGACGGGTCCTAGTTCGTTTAACTCAAGCATTTCGTGCCTATCGCGTCGAAGAGAAATCAGACTAGGAGCGACATTCTCCGAGAAACGTGCCGCACGAGATGACTTTAGGTGGTTTACAAAAGTAGTGGGCCTCCATAGGCAGCAGGGCTGAATAAGCATCAAACAGCAATTAATTAAAAATACAGTTTCTGCGCATACCACAATATACACTTTATTAATTTTAACTACAGATTCATGCTCTATGCTCCGCTCGAAACCTTTGCCAGCGCTATGATACTAATTTCTGCAAAGTAGTCTGAACACATTTCAAACACAAAAATGACCAACCGGTCACCGTGGCTACGCCACCTGACGGAATGTCACAACTACACGACAAGACAATTTTTACTTCTAATGCTTTCTGAACATCCACGAGGCATCTAACTTGCGTGCCTAATGCAAATTATTGCACTCTAGTGCCGCATTTCAGCGAAAACAAAACAAAAAGGGCCTTTCTAGAAACGAAATAGTGCAACATTTTGTTGTGGCTTACTATTGTATGCCTTCTTTATGTGATTAGTGAGTACAGCCACGAGAAATATGACACGGCAGCGCCATCTTCCGGTTGCATGCGGCCTTCTTTTTGGTAGCCGTGCACTATACCGATGTCTATGTTGGTCTCAAGGACGTAAACAGTAAATAACGTATATGGTAAGTAACGTATATGTTAAATAACGTAAATAGTAAATAACGTATATGGTAAGTAACGTATATGGTAAGTAACGAATATGGTAAATAACGTATATGGTAAGTAACGTATATGGTAAGTAGAACCGAATTGCGTAATAAGCGTAGATGGTAAGTACGTATATGACAGTAACGTATGAAGGTATGGTTACAATACGGTATTGCTGAAAAGTACTAATTGATGGTAAAGTAACGTATATGCGTAAGCAGGTCGCGCGCAAATCCATTTTGAAATGTTGGGGGCGGACAACCGGTAGCGAGCACGCGAAGGGGCGGGGGGGGAAATTTAGACCGCCACTCAGAATCGTTTTCTGCTGCGAGTAGGGGGGGGCGTCGGGACCCCCACACACACACACACACACACAGCCACGCACGCACGCACGCCACGCACGCACACACACACACCACACACCCACCACCCACGCACGCGACGCACGCACGCACTGCACGCACACACACACAACCACACACACACACACACACACACATGCATTTTGTTTGTGCATAAGATTTACGGAAAAGTGGGTCCCACATTGCGTCATAAAATCAAGAAAAACCAAAAGGCAGTAAAAACCAATCATTTGGGTTGGGATCACAAAATATATTGGTCCCGTTATAATTGTTGGTCCAGTTCATATCATATTTATGCGTGTAGACTATAGCATAAAATTTGCAATGAAAAATTACATTTTATTAACCGATGCTCAGTTACTCAGTGTCCTCTTAGCGTGAATATTAGCTCGCTCGTTCCCAACTTAAATCTTGGAATCGAGGTCTAAGTGTGAGTGATACTCCTAAACTTTCATAAACATGAGCGTTGTGTTTCTTTGATGATTTCTGCATAAGAATTAATTTAAATATAAGAAAAAAAAACGCCGTGTTAAAAAAACAGCGTACTTATATTATGCAAGACCATTTTTTTAGTTTGTGCAATCATCATTTATTATGCTCTAAAATGCAGCTTGAATACAATAGAAAGCATGGCAAAAAGCGAGAAGAAGCCAATCCTTCGACGCACTATCACACACAATAAAAGGTTTCTCTCACTTCAACACACACAACACTACACACACGCACAACACACACACACTACACACACACACACACACACACACACTCACCACTCACGCACGCACGCACCACGCACGCACGCCGACGCACGCACGCACGCCACACTTACACACAAAAATCATCGGGATCCCAAATCGTGGGGGGGACATTTGATATGATGTCCCCCCTCTGAAAATTCGTGAGGGGGACATGTCCCCCTGTCCCCCCATGGATTTGCGCCCCTGATGGTAAGTAAATGATAAAGCATTGTTAACATTGTGTCGGTTGGTTGTGCTGTCTGACGAGAACAAGTAAGTATGCGCGATTAGTTTGAACAATAACCGGGCAAGCTCCTCATGGGAAACGTAACAAATTATACATAAATAAGTTTGCGGTTGGTGGTGTGTGGCGGTTTGTAGTGTGTTGCGGTTCGTGGTGTGTTGTGGTTGGTGGTGCGTTGCGGTTCGTGGTGCGTTGTGGTTCGTGGTGCGTTGTGGTTTGTGGTGTTTTGTGGTTGGTGGTGTGTTGTGGTTTGTAGTGTGTTGTGGTTTGTGGGGTGTTGTGGTTTGTAGTGTGTTGTGGTTTGTGGTGTGTTGTGGTTCGTGGTGTGTTGCGGTTGGTGGTGTGTTGTGGTTCGTGGTGCGTTGTGGTTTGTGGTAAGTTGTGGTTTGTGGTGTTTTGCGGTTGGTGGTGTGTTGTGGTTTGTAGTGTGTTGTGGTTTGTGGGGTGTTGCGGTTGGTGGTGTGTTGTGGTTTGTAGTGTGTTGCGGTTGGTTGTGCCTTGTGGGTTGTAGTGTACGTGTTGTGGTTGGTTGTGCCTTGTGGGTTGTAGTGTGTTGTGGTTCGTGGTGTGTTATGGTTTGTGGTGTGTTGCGGTTGGTGGTGTGTTGCGGTTTGTAGTCTGTTGTGGTTGGAGGTGTGTTTCGGTTCGTGGTGTGTTGTGGCTCGTAGTGTGTTGCGGTTGGTGGTATGTTGTGGTTTGTAGTCTGTTGTGATTGGTGGTGTGTTGCGGTTCGTAGTGTGTTGTGGTTGGTAGTGTGTTGCGGTTGGTAGTGTGTTGAGGTTTGTAGTCTGTTGTGGTTCGTGGTGTGTTGTGGTTCGTAGCGTGTTGTGTAGTGTGGTTGTGTTGCAGATACTGCTGCTGCTGCTGCTGCTGCTGCTGCTGCTGCTGCTGCTGCTGCTGCTGCTGCCACTACTGCTGCAGCAGCGTTGGTTAATAATAAAACACCTACATAGCATGTGACAGGGAAAGGGGGAAAGAGTCGCTATCGCAAACCACACCTTCTATAACGCCTCTGACGTTAGGTCAGTGTTTAAGATCAGGGCTTGGGTCGCTGTCAGACGCATTTTAGTCGTAATATTACTATAGGTCGTAACTCTTTCCCTGTGTTGTAATCACACGAATCATTATCGTAGAGTTACGATGTTTCTGGCACCGTCCCATATAATCACCGAATGGTTTACCACAAATACGTATTTAACTCGAGTTTACGACGAATTGATGTCACTATCATTGTTTATAAGAACGACCTGGAAGTTGACATTTACACACACACACGACACCACAGCACACAACACACACACACACACACACACACACACACACACACCGCACGCACGCACCGCACGGCACGCCACTCACTGCACGCTTATTACGCACGCTCATTTGCGACCACCACATCTATCATCTCTTATCTATGAGCGACTACAGCTTGCAACAAATGAAGAAAAGAACGCAGTCCATGGTGTAGCCCGTGGGGAATAACTTATCATGATACTTCTGAAATTAGACGAGTCATGAATGAGGACAGAATAAGTTCCGACAGAGCTCTAAACTGAAAAGCAGAGGGTGATACATTCTTACTAATTTTCGAATCCAGACGGGTTCAATCTTCCTTGAGTGCTTGCTACTCTCACAAGCAGCGCATTTGGGGTGCGTCTCAGTGAAATCTTCGAAATTGTCCGAATAGCTTATATTATTAATTTCATATAATATTGCACATTATTTAAGCACGGAGCGCGAAATAACACAACTTGTTCGGCCTCCCACTTTCGAGTAGTGCAGTAAATTTTGATTAGAGCCAATTATAAAGTCTTTTTCAACACAGGACAACCACAGAAGACATTAAGGGTTTGTTTTGAAAAATAAAAAGACCTTCCCTTTCGGTGTTTTTGCGGATGGCGTAGTGGAATCTCCACAACTGGTCTTGAGTGGACACTACGCACTCTCAGGTGCCGCACACTCAGCAGGTTCTCTGGCTTGGTTGTTTGCGTTCTTTCTTGTCACAGGGAGGTGATCTAGGGAACTTTCCGCGTAAGATGCCTTGTGTGTCGGGTTATTTCTCTTACGATTTAGAATTTTTCCTGTGGACGTGATAGATTTACTTCGTTTCGTCGCCGTCTTTACTCTGGGGTTAAGACTTTTAGGACTATGTTTTATTCGGCTTAAGTTCTTTATTATATAAAGGAAAATTAAGGACTATTAGTGATTTGATCTTCTGCTCTCTCGCAATTATGTACGATAAGTGGTTGTGCGATGCGTGCTGGAAGTTTTTTATTTTTAGACTTGGATCGGCTCTGTTCTTCTGTGTTCTGCTTGTTTTGGACACTTGAATCTGTTCCGGTTTTCGGTAAGATTGGATGTGCGTGTATCAGTCCGTATACCAAAAATCGTTTGAGGGTAGGGTGTCCGTCTGTCGTGTTGGGGTGTGCCCGTCGCTAGATGCGGGTCAGTTTGTGGGTAGCGAATCTCGTTGCGTTGGTTTGTAGCGTCCAACAGTGGGGGTGTTGCGAATTTGAAATGGCTGGCTCGAGTTTTATTTATTTCGGGTCTGTTTGCGATCCTTGGCTTGGGTCACCTGTGTTGTGCGGCAATTTTTTCGTAGTTGTGTTGTGGGTGCGTAGTGTGTTTTGCGCTAGATAACAGTGGTTTTTTGCGTTGTTGTTATTTATTAGATTGTTTGAGAATCTCTTTATACAGATCGTAGGTTGCGCTTACAGGTACGGTGTTGGGGTTGAGGAGGGTTAAGTTTTTTTGCCTTCAATTGGGATTTTGCGGGAGTTATTTAGTGTAGTCCCTGGTTATCTGCGCAATTGCCTACAACTCACTCTTTGGGAAAGTTTCTTAAGGGTCTTCTTGGAAAACGCCGCACAAGTACCCCTCGTGCGTTGCAAGAAACCAGGCACTACTTTACTTTTTCGTTTAAATTAGATCCGGCTTTTCGATATAGATTCAGAGGACACAGATTCTTCGATCGGGGGGCAATAGTCCTCGGCAACCAAATAGGATTTAATAAAGGGAGGTGAGGTTGAGGCTTTTTGTTTAACCCTATTTATCCCTCTTTATGGTGGTTTGAGGTGTATAACTAATTTATAAATGTTTATATAATCTTATTCTAAGAGGACAAAACGGGACGTAATAGTAATAAAGTGATATAAATAAAAGATTATAATATCCTAAGAATAATACGAGCTCCTGCCCTGATATAACGTTTAAACCTCCACCTGTAGTTTACGGATCGGTTGGCATCAAGTGGCTGATTTTGAAGATCGCTTGACATAGCCACTCCCGAGAAATGTGTTTCTTCTCAAGAGGTCTTTAAAAAACTTATTAAAAATTACCTCCGTACTAACTCTCAGAGAAATAAATATGTTTCTATCGGACTAAAACATTATTTAATAATCTCTTGAGCGCGCGCTGCCTTTGACACTTGGCCCAATATTTTGAGTCTTCAAATCGTAAAGTTCCATCGCGATAACTGTCGATTAGGTGGCCTCCACCATGGAATAATGCATGATGTCGTTGTAATATATTTCTGTATATTTACGCTGTTATTAATGGTATTGATCTGCATGCCCTCTAAAACATGGCGGCCGGAGATGACAACGACACTATGATAGCTATAAAAGATAATAAATCATATTCTCATCGAGTGGCGGGCGCTGGTATGTTGGGGAAAAAAAGGCAGCTGGGCTACGGGCTATCTCTCTGAGACGGTAGAGTGCCATTATGTTTTGCCCGAGGTGCGGGGGTATCTGCTCGTTTTTTACGCCTTACCTTTTGCGATTATTTTGTTAAAAACTTCTATAAACACAGGGTATATTATTACTACCTTAAGAATAACCTTCTTCAAACAAGGCCTAATAAGAATTAGGATAATTAACAATATAAGGTACCGCGCAGTCAGGTGTATCATCACAGTCTCATTACCAGGACGTTAACCCTGTTGGGGGGCGGGACTGTTAGGTGGGGGACCCTCAGTGTTGGAAGCGGGCTACTCGTGCCCGTCAGTGGGGGCAGGGGCCAGTCAAGAGGAGATAGGAATAATTCATACAATAGCAATAAGGGGTAACAGCCAACATAATGATCATAATCTCCCGCTCATCTTCCGGCTAGGAGCCCATCCTTTCAGTGCGGCTCTTCTCGGGCGTTCCCCCGGACTTTTCGCCTCTCTCCGAATTTCGTTCATTTTGCAAACTACAATCGAAAGGCCTCTTTTTCCGTCAAATAAATTTCTATACTAACCTCTTTCAGGGGAGCACGGAGTGGGGGCCCCAAAAAGGCAACATCGCCCTGTGGAAATCCGTTGCCGAAACCTCCTTTCCACGGTCTTCATGTTTTTTTTTCTTACGGGCGGGGGCGGCAGTTTATAATTCCCAACTGCGGGCGCCTCTCTTGGTCCTCTCCTTTCTGGCCCTTCGCGGTTTACCCTCTTGCGGCTTGTACATTAAGACGGCAAAAAGCGGGCCCGGGCTTTTCCAACCGAGGGGTCATTTCATTTGGGTTTTTCTCTCTCTAGGAACAGGTGGTTCTTTTCAAAATGGTTTTTCTAACCTGGTGGTGGGGTGCGGATTTAATGATATTCTTAGTTGTCTCATCGACCATTGTTAAGTTGGTCCCATTGCTTTTGCCATGTGTCTCCTTGTGTTTCTTTTCAAGCTTTGTACATCCTCCTTTGTGTCAGCCGTCCTGGCTCTGGTTCTCGGGAATCACAATTCATAATGCGCCCCGATACTCCTCCTCTAGCGGCGCTCTCCCTTGCGTTCGTTCTGTCCTCGCCTACTCCTCCGTCCGCTCCTCCTCTCCTCACTCTTACTCCGGCTCGTGCTGTTGGCCTGTGCGCCGTGCTTCGCGTGTTGTGCTTTTTGGGCGTGCGTGGCGGTTGCGTTCGGCGTGGTTCGCCGTATCGCTGTCTTCTGAGTCTTTCTTGCCTCCATTTTCTCCCTTCTTGCGTCCCGTTTTTCTTCAGGGCTCCTGACCTCCTCCCCCCTCCTCCTACTTTTTTCTCCCCCTCCCCTACTTCTTCTCCTTTTTTCAGCCTCATCCTCCTTCCTCCTCCCCTGCTCCTCCTGCCTGTGCTACTCCTCCTCCGTCTCTCCGTGCATTTTCCTTCTCCATCTTTACCCTCCTTATCTTTTTCTGCTCCTCGACACGTCGTGTTACGTGCTTACGTTTGCCAAACCATTATCTTCGATGTTTTTTTCGGTCTTTTGAATTTGTGTTTTTCGCGGCCGCAGCGTCAATTCAGATGCCAAAACACTTCTGATCTCCGCGTTGTCGTCGCGAGCACAGCTGTCTCGCCCACAACACGCGCACACGCACGCACGCCATGAACACACACACACAGAGACCATGCACTTACGAACACACGCCACGCCGCATGAGACACACATGCCACGCAACGCCACACACACACACACTGTAACTGCCGAGGTCAGCAGTAGACATGTAGGTGCCTGAAATCAGTTTACATCTACTGTCATTAGGGTTTTGTTTTGCCACGCATGTTGGTCGCCCGTTTGGTCTACCTGGTACATTTTGTGCGGACCTGATCACTATGTTGCTCAGAACGCCATATTTGGATTGCCCATGTCTTTTGGGTGACCTCGGCATGGTTTGTGTCCGGGATGCCTGCCTGGTGTGTTTTAGCGTAATCCCATGTGCTATTTATGCGGTGTGATGGTTGCGGTTGGCTGTGCTTACTCTGAGCCATCTTTGGTAAGTAATTGAGTGTGTACTTGGTTAATTACACTGATGTAGATTGTAGATGAGCGTGAACTATTTAAGCAATTGTAATTTTATCTAAGTGAATTTATGTCGGCTTGACCATTTACGGTATTGTGGCTTGTCAAAACAGCCAAATTTGCTCGGGCGGCTTTCTGGCATATTCGTTTTTGACTGGTGTAGTGGCCGGTTTTGGGCGTTGCAATTGGGTCAGTGATCGGTATGATCTCTTTGTAATCTTGATGTGGTGTGTTCGGTTCACTTATAAGATATTTGATCTATAATGTGCATTTTGGTGTACCTTTTCGTCATAATGCTTTTGTGATGCTGCAGAAGATAAACATTGCCCTGTTAACTTTTAATGTAACTGAATATTTTAATAATATCGTTGGTTACAGTCAGCATACTCTCGGCCATCTCAGTTGATCAGGATTGAGTTGATATAAGGTTAGCTTGCGTCTAAGGCGCGAACGGTGTGCGTTATGTGTAATAATTGTTGTGGACCGGTGCATGACCTTGTGGATGTGTTATGTTACTGATATTTCGTATGAGAATGAATGTCATATGGGCTTAAAGAATCATGTACTGAACATATTGTCAGAAGTTGGTGAATTGTTTCTCATGTATAGGATAATGTCTGTTTGTATAGTATAGTCTGTACTTTTGATCCAGCCTATAGACCCAGCGAGAGCGTACGACCCCTTTTGTGAAGACCCGTCTGCTGTCATTTAATTTCTTTTGTGTTTGTGTTTTCTAGTTTTCCACGCGTGTGAAATAAAAACATCATAGTTACAGTCCAGTGTAAGTTTATATTTTGCGTCGGAGCCTCTGTTTTTTGTTCGAAGACCAGCACCTACGGCGCTCATTAGTGCGCCTACACACACACACACACTACACACACACTGTACACTACACTTAGCACCACCACCACACAGGCATGTCATCTGCAACAACACACCACACAACGCAACACACACACACACACACACACACACACACACACACACACACACACGCACGCACGCACGCACGCACGCACGCACGAATACACACACGCACGTCCGGACGTCCGCATGCACGCACGCACGCACGCACGTCCGCACGCGCACACACACACACACACGCACGCACACATGCGCACACGCCCGCACGCACGCACGTCCGCACACACACGCGCAACGTATCGGCTTACACGATTATTCTCGAACAACTTTCGCGATGAAACATCGCGAAAGTTGTTCATAATTACCGCGTCTGCCATTCAGCACACTGATTGATGAGAACCGCCCGTAAATTTAACGGTGAATGCAAGGTAACGGCGCGTCCCCTCGCCGCCACCAAGCCAACCTGAGCTCAGCTCAACACGCCCGACGCCTACTCATTAAGACAAATTAACACTAATTACTATAACTAACTAATTACTAATTACCGACAACACGATGTTTAACAATACATGACATCACTTCCGGGCGATGACGTCGTACTTATTCGTGAGTTATTTTGAGTCCAGACGTTGAACGCATAACGATGCGCATGAGGATTTGTTTTTCGACGACATATTATGTCGTTTCAGCGAAGGGTTCTTTTATCCGAGGCCTGATAAAGCGGGTACCATTGTACCACCTCGCTGGGTGTTATAGGGTGCATATAACATCAAGCCTCCGCAAATTGTGCACTATTTGGTCCATAGAAAAGGCCTTTTTTTGCTGTGAAATTCGGCATTAGAGTGCCATAAATTGTATAATGCACGCAAGTTAGATGCTTCGTGGACGTCTAAAAAGCATTAGAGGTATTATTGGTCTTGTCGTGTAATTGTGCCATTCCAGCAAGTGGCGTAGCCATGGTCACCGGTCGGACATTTTTGTGTTTGAAAGGTGATCCAACTACTCTGTGGAAATACGCGTCATAGAGCTGGCAAACGTTCCGAGCTTGAATCTGTTGTTATTTAAACTGTGTACGTCACGAATTTCTAGCACCAGCAAGTAGTATATTTGTGTGTTATTTGTACAAAATAAAATGTATGAAAATACAATTAGTGTTTCTGTTTACTTTTCATGCTTATATACCTTCTTTATACTCCCTAATTTGCCGGTGCAAACGCTCGACACTTGTTGGCAGAAATTAAAAAAACACAAATAGCATTTCGCAGTTTTATTTATAATTTTTCCAAACATAATACACATGAACATATATTATTTATTTTCCCTATATTCTATATTCTATATAGCTAACACAAATCAAAACAGAAACTGTTTGGGCACCACTCTGTGCACCATACACAAATTACGATGACACCGACCACAGCAACCGAGAGACGCCAGTAAATCGTGTTCTAGACTATAAATGTGTGTGTTGACGGCAGTAATTCAAATCGTCTAGATTTTAGAAAATTTTACCAACGTAATAACATTATTATCAGGTGAGAGTTTGAGGATATATTTAGTAACGTTAGTACTAACTTTTGATGTAAAAAAAAATACAAAAGTAAGGTTACAACTATAACTCTCAGGAGATTCGTGACGTAGACAAATTTAACATAAAGAAAGTGTATGTTGTGTATGCGACGAAACAGTATGAGTATTTTTAAGTAATTTCTGTTCGATGTTTATTCAGGCCTGGTGCCTATGGCCGCCTTCTACTGTTGTACAACACCTAGATAGCTTGCTTGTTTTACCGCGCCTTCTAGCTGTGACGCGTCACGTGATTGTATGTTGCAGACGATGTGTCACGCGCTATCGTATAGGCGACAGCTTTTTGCAGTTTATACCTACTCGATGGCCACCATATTAATGGAATTTTAAATTTTCCGTTTATTCACCATTTTATTTTCTGCGTCGCCGTGTTTTCTAGGCAACTATAACCTAAGCACCGGATTTGTTCGTTTTCTCGCGCTGGACGCGCGTTAAAATAAAATAGTTTTCATACATTCAAGCGTAAGATCGGCAATATGTATAATTTTAGAACGCTTCGATTGCGAGAATTGCGCTACTGTCCAGACCGCATGAAATCTACAGCAACAAAATATCGCGGCTGAAGCGTATTGAAATGAAAAATGTCACAATTAATATATGATAGCGCCATCTTTTCATCGCGTCTAGTACGAGAAAAAATTCTTAGGATAGAATAGGCGCAATACGGGGAATTTAATGTGCATTGCCATTAGCGTGCTCTACTGGAATAAATGAGTAATTTCGAAATATGTGGTCGTTAGCGCGTTATGAATCGATCCATCGTGAAATGCGTGAGCTTCTTATCGTGGGTAGAACGTATTTTATTTTCGTTTACTTACAGTCTGTTACCTAAGATGTAATTTCGCCTCGTTTAAAATGAATAGCAAACCTAGCATGAGATAATTACCAGCCAAACTCGCTCACTCTCCCACATCCACATCCCTCATTTACTCACTCACTCACTCACTCACTCACTCACTCACTCACTCACTCACTCACTCACTCACTCACTCACTCACTCACTCACTCACTCACTCACTCACTCACTCACTCACTCACTCACTCACTCACTCACTCACTCACTCACTCACTCACTCACTCACTCGTACTCTACTCACTCACTCACTCACTCACTCAC
>NW_014577795.1:3039-5588 GCF_000485595.1 Priapulus caudatus | reverse complement strand
ACACACACACACACACACACACACACACACACACACACACACACACACACACACACACACACACACACACACACACGCACGCACGCACGCACGCACGCACGCACGCACGCACGCACACACACACACACACACACACACACAGTGACGCAGGAAGGCGGCCATGGGAGCCGTCTGTTTGCAGAGTAAAGGACAACACGAAGAAGTGTCATCTCATTTGTGAGCGTCAACTCCTTGTGTCTCTCGGTCGCGCTGGTGCGCGACGATCCTTGCAATTTATATTTGCCATAACCGAGCGCAAATATTGTCCTTACATAGTCAATGATAGCATGGTTCAAGTCAAACAGTTGTGATAAAATATTGAACCTTTAACAATGTCTCAAACCTACGCCTTACGTCCCAATACATCTTGTTCGTAGTGTGTTGTGGTTGGTAGTGTGTTGCGGTTTGTAGTGTGTTGTGTTTTGTAGTGTGTTGTGGTTGGTAGTGTGTTGCGGTTTGTAGTGTGTTGTGTTTTGTAGTGTGTTGTGGTTCGTAGTGTGTTGTGGTTGGTAGTGTGTTGCGGTTGGTAGTGTGTGTTGTGGTTTGTAGTGTGTTGCGGTTGGTGGTGTGTTGTGGCTCGTAGTGTGTTGCGGTTGGTGGTGTGTTGTGGCTCGTAGTGTGTTGCGGTTGGTGGTGTGTTGGGGTTGGTAGTGTGTAGAGGTTGGTGATGTGTTGTGGCTCGTAGTGTGTTGTGGTTTGTAGTGTGTTGCGGTTGGTGGTGTGTTGTGGCTCGTAGTGTGTTGTGGTTTGTAGTGTGTTGTGGTTCGTAGTGTGTTGCGGTTGGTGGTGTGTTGCGGTTGGTGGTGTGTTGCGGTTGGTAGTGTGTGTTGCGGTTTGTAGTGTGTTGCGGTTGGTGGTGTGTTGTGGCTCGTAGTGTGTTGTGGTTTGTAGTGTGTTGTGGTTTGTAGTGTGTTGTGGTTTATCACCCGCCCCTCTCTCTGCGCCTCTTTCTTTTTCGTTAATTGTTGTTTCTACAAACACACTAGAGTAATATAGAATATATATATATATATTAAATTAATATACTAAATAAATAAATAAATAAAATAAATAAATAAATAATACACTCTTTTTTTAATATAGACGTTCATCAATGGCTGAATTTTGAAGATCGTGACATAGCACCGAATTGTTTTTAAGATTTAAACAAAAAATTACCGTACAACTCGAATAAAATGTCTATTCATAACCATATTCCCGCTAGGCGTGCCCTGACTTTGAATATTTTGATTCATATATTCCATCGGATAACTGGATTAGGTGGCCTCCACATGAATAATGCATGATGTCGTTGTATATATATTTCTGTTATATTTACGCTTATAATGGTATTGATCTGCATGCTAAAACATGGCGGCCGGAATAACAACGACACTATGATAGTATAAAAGATAATGAAATCATATTCTCATCAGTGGCGGCGGTATGTTGGAAAAGCAGCTGCTACGGCTGTCTCTCTAATGATGCCATTTGTTTTGCATCGTATGCTGTTGATTGATGTTAGCATTCGATATTACCATAAATAATCGGCAGTACACAGCATAGCAGAGCGTGCGCGTCTGTCTGTCAGAGGATGAATATTCTCATGCATAGTCATAATAATGATCATAATCTCCCGCTCATCTCGCTAACCGCATCCTTCATTCTCTCTCTTTCTCTTTCTCTCTCTCTCTCTCTTTCTCTCTCTCTCCCTCAAGCACACACAATCCGCACTCTCATTCTTCTTACGCCAAAATGCGCCGTCTTTTCCTGCCTAGTGATCAACCAGTCATTCATTCTCCGCTCCCTTCTTCATATTTTTCCATCGGGTTTTCCTGCTTTCTCCTTTTCTTGTACTCCTCCTTCGCCGCCGCCGTCGTCACTTTCCCATACTCCTCCTCTAGCTCTCCCTTCTTCTTCTTCTCCTACTCCTCCTCCTCCTCCTCCTTCTCCGCCTGCTCCTTCGCCCACGCCTTCTTCTAGTCTTTTTCCCCATTCTCCTCTTCCTCCTCCTCTTCATCCTCTACCTCCTCCCCCTCCTTCTACTTTTTCTCCCCCTCCCCTACTTCTTCTCCTCTTTCAGCTCATCCTCCTTCTCCTCCCCCTGCTGCTCCTCCTCCTCCTTCTCCTCCTCCTCATCCTCCTCCATCTTTACCCTCTTTATCTTTCTCTGCTCCTCGACATGTCTTGTTACGTGGCTGTACGTTTGCAAACCATTATCTTCGATGTTTTTTTCGGTCTTTTGATGTTTTCGCGGCCGCAGCCGTCAATTCAGATGCAAAACACTTTATCTCCGCGTTGTCGTCGCCAGCATGCACAGCTGTCTCGCCACGCACGCGCACACGCACGCATGAACACACACACACACACACACACACACACACACACACACACACACACACAGACGCATGCACGTACGAACACACGCACGTACGCATGAACACACACGCACACACACACACACACACACACACACACACACACACACACACAGACGCATGCACGTACGAACACACGCACGTACGCATAGA
>NW_014577795.1:0-745 GCF_000485595.1 Priapulus caudatus | reverse complement strand
GTGTGTGTGTGTGTGTGTGTGTGTGTGTGTCGCGTGTCGTGTGTGTGTGTGTGTGTGTGTGTGTGTGTGTGTGTGTGTGTGTGTGTGTGTGTGTGTGTGTGTGTGTGTGTGTGTGTGTGTGTGTACGTGTGGGCGCGTGTGTGCGCGCGTGCGTCTCGCGAGCTCGCGTATTAAAACTTAAACGACCTTAACATAATATTTGAATTTGTTTGTTCTGTTATTGGCAGCAGTATGTTATGGACCGTATGTTAGTTATTTATAACTATTTAAATGATTGGTATAGTGGTGAGGGCGCCACATGTTTTAATTTTCCCGCGTTTACTAGCGCGCCTTTTGTATGTAAAAGCAGTATCTGCATTGCGCGTCACATAACGTACACTGCTATCGGTGTCACCGCTACTGTCGGTTTCTGTCGTGCTTCGGCCTGCCAAAATGTAAGTTGATTTAAGTATAACATTCTGCTGCTCTTCTAAGAGATTTATAAAGTACGTGTTAAATTTATAGTGCTGACGTATGTGCATAATAGGTGCACGATTGATTTGACAGCGGAATTGCATTCAAATATATCTTGCATACGCGCTCCCGGTTGTATAAAAAAAACAATGTATTATACATAGCGGACAAATGGATTATGTAGTAAGAATGTTTTTTTGTGTGTATTTTCTAGTATTTTACTGATTAAACTACTGCCACGAGACCTTCTGCCTTCCGTTTCTGATTTGATTACAGTAAATATATATATATA
>NW_014577794.1:154403-159364 GCF_000485595.1 Priapulus caudatus | reverse complement strand
GATGTTTTCTGTATTTATAGAATATAGATAGATATAGTAATAGTATCAAGAAGTAGATAATAGGGAAGGGTTGTGACTTCAAGTTCAATAAACATGGGAAATTCGTCATTTATAGCCTTAGAATACCACGATATTATAGTGCATAACTCAATCAACTCAGCTCAAATCGTACACAGTACATTCGCTAGCATATGCGAAATCTTTTCCTATATTACCCCGCAATCCGGAGGGAGATTACAGACTAAACACGTACGACACGTTCTCCATGTCTGTGGGGGGCGCAAACCGAATCCATAACACGCCTAACTTTGAACAATTAGGCAGCTCTAACGACTCTTGCGCACTCTTGTGCCTCGCGATGGCGGGTGTGGCGTGGCTGGGAGATTGGGTTGCTGCGATTGCGTCGTGGCGTGCGGGTGGGGGCCAATACAGCGAAATAGGTCAAAGAATTAGCTCGCGGGTGTTGCGTCGATGTCCAATCGCCAGCGGCATACACCTGCATCGCCCGAGGGTGCAAAGATCGTTGAGTAGCGTCGTACGTTTTAGTTGATCTTCCCGAAGTGCGGGTAAGTATACGAGAAACGATTTATGCACGGTTGTAGGCGAGGTATGTGTTATGATGTGAAGCTGCAGTTGGTTGAGTTACGCTAAGTAATCGTAGGTATGCTAAAGGCTAGTAAATGAACCAATTTCTTTGTTTATTGAAGTCACACTCCTTCCCTATTATCTTCTTCTGATAGTCTTAAACTAACTCACGCATGTATGCTTGTTATATATATATAAGCTACCATGCCACGAACAGCAATTGTTGCGGTTGCTGTCCTTATTTGCTATGGTACCTAAAAAAGTGCACTATAGTATTTAGTAGCCAGATATAACACAGTGAATGTCCTACCTGGTTTCTCCGATATACCCTTTCCATAATTACCAGTTGTTAGTTTGTCATGTTCCAATTAATCAAGGCCATTGGCATTAACCATTACGACTTTTACGTACTCATTTACCCTTTCGGGTTAATCAAGTCGATATGTCGGAAGGTTTACTCGGTTGTCACACCTGCAAAAAAACACTTAGTATATTGCCCAACCTGGCTCTGTGCAACGAATGGTCTGTAGTCAACTCGACTCGACAGCGTGGGTTGAGTTTACCCGCCTGGAGGAGGGACAGCTCGACTCGTAGGTCGAGATGAACCTCCTGGAGACGACAGCTCGTCTCGACCGGCTAATCGTGAGATGTTTCACACGCCCCAAGTTCGAAATGTTTTGGGTCGTGTTGTAGTCATATTGTTGATGACGCACGGGATATAATATTATATATTATATATACAGTGTTTCCCTGCATTTGACACGAGCGAGGGGCTATCTCCGTTGCTAGATTTGCGCAACCACCAAAAAAGATTTTACGCCGCCTCGCTGAGCTTTTTGGGCCAGGGAAACACTGTATATATATATTATGTATATAACAGTCGAGGACGAGTAAGCCCGGCGCACATTCGCCGACAATTTGCTCAAAACATGTATCGTAGCATGTTCCATGAAATGTTCGGCAATGTGCGTGTGAAAAGTTGCGAACGTGTCCGAAACAATGTTTCTGAAGTCGGAAATGTTTGATATTCTCGAACATTTGTTCGTCGAATGTTCGTATGTGCGTGAATGTCGAACAATTAGGAACATTTGTAAGTGAACCAATAGCAGCACAATATGTGGTCACTTGCCGATTCACGTCACTCTTTACAACACGCTACTAGATGGCCGCCACAAGGTTGTTCGCTGCAAAATGTTTCGGGCATGTGCGTCAGCAATTGCTTCACCCGCACATTGCCAGACAAAAATTTGTTCGGACAATTTCAGTGTTAGAGCTTTAAAATAAAAACCACTCGCCAAACTGGGCGATGTGATCAATAGTTAACCGCCCAACGGAATTCTGTTCTCGCCGCAAATTTTTTTAAAAAACAACAAAATGCTTGTCCAAACAATAGTGAAAAACACAAAAAACACCATTGATTTAAACTACACATGTAATTCATTGATCATTTTCTCAAAATTCCAAGGCCACATCTCAGTTCTTTGGGGAAAATTCCTGTTTTCATTTCATTTAATTTTACTTTATATTCTCGGGCTGCTTTGCCCCATCAATGAACCACGTTTACGCGATTTTCTTGACTTGTTAACACCAAGCGCAACGGTGACTTAAACAATTCCTGGCATCACCCCGCTTCCGCGTACATTAAATCATATGCTGCCAGGCACGTAACACAGCCAGCTGTGCTGTGCGCTGCACGCTCTCGCGCTTCTCGGCGCCTTTGATTATATAAGTGAGGATGTCGTGGGATAGCCGCCCTCACCAATCGCCTATCAAACTGCTATTTCTCATCGCTTGGATATATACGTAAGGAAACCACATTTGATTTTAAAGTTTTCGACAATTAATTTTTACTCGCCACATGGGCCGAGTCAGCTGTTAGCTTTCACTTTCGCCGCGATATTATTTTCACTCGCTGGGCGAGCGGGCGAGTGCCAAGCTCGACGCTGCATTTGATTCGGGAAAATGTTCGGCAATGTGCGCCAGGCTTTTAGCCGGTTGAGGACGCCCAAGTCTCACCGACTCTCCAGGAGCGGTCCTCGCGGACCTCGAGTCGAGCTGTCCCTCCTTCCAGGCGGGTAAACTTGCCCAGAAGTGCGAGTTGATAGTTGGCGGTTGGGTTAAGTTGACCATTGCCCCCAATCTAAATTGACGTCTTCAACCGTTCTCTTGTAGCTACTTGGCCACTTAGCTCAACATGGGTAACCCTTTTCTCTGCCACTAGGTCAATTGAAATTATGTGAGCAGAGTGGGTGGACGAGGTGTTTGCAGCAGGCTGTTGAGTCTCACTAGTGGTGTGATGATTCAAATAAGAATCTGCTGGTTGTGTTGCACGTTGAGATATTGTGTTTGCATATTAGGGGCCCAGTTTGTCAACATTATGCAGGTCGGTTAGAGTTTCGCGAGTCTGTTGACTAAGCCCAACACGTTTATTTTATTAGTTAGTGCCTTTTTTATTGTACCAATGGCTACAATATAGCGAGACACGTTGCAAAGATACCCTATGGGGTTCCTGCATACTTAGTTGTATAATCCAGTGATAGAGTGAAGGACTGCATGATTAGAGCTACTTACCACCATGAAAAATACAATTCTCTTAAATTTCCCAAGCATCAATAACAAACAATTATATTAGATTTAGAATGGAGTAGATTTGATGGTTTTTTCGAATCTGGTCTGTCTGTCATTTCAATTTGTTTGCATCACTTTTTGCACCAATATTTTAACAGTCTTAGTTCATCATGGTAATTGATTGATGATTCACTGATAATTGATGAGTTTGTGTAACTGATGATCAATAATGAAGTTTTTACCATTACCCAATCTTTGTATGTATGTGTTCTTCCTTTACTCCCTTGGTTCCCCTATATTGAAGGAATATTTTAATTTATACCCCCGCAAACGAAGTTTGAAGGGGGTATACTATATAGGAGTCATCTTATATGGTCGGTCGGTCGGGCGGGCGGGCGGGCGGGCAGTCGGTCCGTTGCAAAATTTTGTGACACGAACTACTTCCACAGTTTTCAAGGGATTCCATTGAAACTTCATACACTTGATCACCATGAAGTCTAGATGTGCGTGACCATTTTTTGTGTACGCATCGGTCAAGGCGTTGCCATGGAAACTGTATATCATCTTTGATTATACCCCATGCCGTGGCAAAAAGTTTGTGGCATGAACTAAAGGAGTGTAGTCCCATTGTGTTCTGTGTGTTCTTTACTAATAATATATGCCACACCATGACCTTCCATTTTCCCTCCGACAAAGTGGTATTGCGGGGGTATTAATCACTATCAGTATCACTATCAGTGGTAGTTCTTCTAGTTTGCCTTGGCAGCCATCCAAGTTATCTTTCTCCTCTAAAATTTAATTATTACCCCTGAAACAATGCTTCGAAAGAAGTCATAAAAAATAATATTCTGACATGGATATCATATACTATTCATATTTTCCTATTAATTATTGCATGTGTATGTAAAGGAAGTGATTGCCTGATTCGATATAGATACTTTGGAAAATGCTATAGTTATAATAGCCCGGCTAGCTCAGTCGGTAGAGCACAGGACTCTTAATCCTGGGGTCGTGGGTTCGAGCCCCACGTTGGGCGAATGTTTTTATTTTAGTTTACACCCTGAGAATGGTGCCATAGTACCATAGAAATAGTATAGATAGACTATCTATTATTATATCTATCTATCTATCTATCTATCTATCTATCTATCTATGTATGTATATATTATTTCTATGCACTGATGCCCTACTGTAAGTGTTGTTGCAATAAGGCAATGTAAGTACAGTAATGCAATCTGTTAATATTTCCATAGGCACATATTTCTCAGAGAATGCTCTTCTCCCTGGCTTGGTGCAGTCTGAGTTTAACTTGGAAAGAGACTCAAACACTTACTATGAAGAACTGAGGAGCGTGTTTGCAAACACAAACAAGTATGTTGTCAATTATAAGTAATGCTGATAGGGTCTATGTCTCCCTGGGTACTGCCGTTTCGTACCCTGGTAACTATCTCTGATACTGATAGTGATATGGTTAGGGAGTAGGCGTAGGCGACTCCCTAGACTCGTTAGTGGAGTAGGCGAGGTACGGTCCGGAATATTAGATAGTACCAGGGTACGTTCCGGTATACCCAGGGAGACATAGACCCTGGCAGCTCAAGTAATACGTGACTTTTTAGCTCATCTGACATAGTCAGATGCAGCTTGTAGAATCGCATGATCGTCCGTCCGTGCGTCCGTCCGTGCGTCCGTGCGTCCGTCCGTCAACAGTTGGGCACAAATCTTAACCGCTCAACGTACGGTCGGGTAATCCGAAAACGAGTTGGGATGTCGAAGCTGGGGGTCAAAGGTCAAGCGGTGTAAAAGAAGGG
>NW_014577794.1:144395-153875 GCF_000485595.1 Priapulus caudatus | reverse complement strand
GTTAGGGTTAGGGTTAGGGTTAGGGTTAGGGTTAGTGAGAAATAGCTAAACGAGCCAGGTCAAACAGAGGTCAGGGGGACATAGACCCTACGAGCAGTAGTAATAGTAGTAATTTTAAGACTGGGATCTGTAGCTGTTGGCTCACTCTGAATGGCACGACAGGTTATATATGCAGACTTGTGGTGTCTTATCCACTGATTAATTTCTTATTATGACAGAGGATGGATATATCAAATTTAGTTATAATGATGCTACGGCAAGCATACAAAAAAATCAAATGATTTTTTAAGACTTTTAAATTAGTAAGAGTAAAAACTTAACTTTAGGGTGATACTCCATTAGAAGTGTTTGCAACTTTAATGTCATTAATGGTCATAATAGCATAATATATATATATATATCAGGAGTAGATAATAGGGAAGGAGTGTGACTTCAATAAACAGATTGCCGGTGCGGTATCTCCGGATTGCGGGTGTATACGAGGAAACGATTTCGCACGATGCTAGGCGAATGTACTGTGTACGATTTGAGCTCAAGTTGGATGAGTTACGCGTAGTAAATCGTAGGTATTATAAGGCTAGTAAATGACGAATTTTTCTTGTTTATTGAAGTCACACTCCTTCCCTATTATCTACTCCTGATATATATATATATGGTCATATATTATAGTTTGTGGTTTAATGTCATTTAGGTTAGGGTTAGGGTTAGGGTTAGGATTATCAATCATTAATCATTAATCATTAATAATTAATGATATCAAAGTTGGGAACACTCCTAATGGAGCGTTGGCCTAACCCTGTGCCGAGGTGAATGAGAGTGGTTGTCATGCAGGTGGTAGTGATGAATGTAATAGTTTCCACCATTTCTTTCAGTGAAATGCCTGCATCTTGGCTGAGCAACAAGTTCATGGAGCTTGGGTTGGAGGTTTATTCACAGAACTTTTCCATGAATCATCCATTAAAAAAGCACACTGTATGTATATCATGTCATCCAAATTGGCTAGATTTCTCTGATAAAAACCTTCACAATCATGTAGGTACAATGGGAAAATGCTCAAAGTCATTTTAATGCCTATACCCACTGACAGTACAATGATACATTCTGTTATGCTAGTCTATCTTTTGTCTTTATTAAATATATGCTGGAGATGTACTAATCATACTGTATTATCTGTGGTTGCAGGTCGTTAGTGGGACAAACGTTTACGCGATCATGAGAGCTCCTAGGATGGCCAGCACAGAAGCTGTAGTGCTCAATCTGCCCTTCAGGAAGTCGAATCTTCCCGGTGTTGCTCTGTCCCTGGCCGTCGCAAAGTATTTCAGGAGTCAGTGACAGCGATGCACATTTATATATATATATATATATGCAATTAAATTAGCTATAATGTGTAAAAGGTTAGATTTTAGCTGCTAAATTTAATCTGCTGCATTAGCAGTAACATGTTGCTGGTGAAAAAGGGTTTGCTGATTACTAATGGGAATTATTATCTAGTCTTATTTTACCTATTTTAAACATAATTTTAGTTTGCATTGTATTGCATATGTGAATGAGCTACGTAGCCTACCATGAACCTGTATATTTTTCATATACAATTCTATATACTTAAATCGTGATTTTACTGGTAAAGTTATATATTATATATATATTTCACCAGGGCATGCCTACTGGGCAAAGGATGTAATATTCCTCGTATCAGAGCAAGACCAGCTTGGTGTCCTAGCATGGCTGGATGCATACCATCACCATGATGACAGCAACTCAGATTGTGAGTTATTTCATATGGTCTTTAAATCAGAAACATTTTGCAGTGTAAAGGCCAAGACACACTGCATCGACAGCGACCGACCGTAACGACAAACGACTTTTCAGAAAATTAGAAACTATTGTTTCTTATGAGCCATTGCACACACACGCGACAACGACCAGTGACAACCTCAACGACAAAAATATTTAAAAACGTTTCTATCTCCTGCGACAGTCGCGAGCAACACTTTACAAATAGCCAATCGCAGCCATTTCCATCGGCACGTGACATTACGATTACGTCATAAATAACCCATAATGCTAGCCAAGACGTAGACTTGTCTCCGGCGCTAAACTCGCGCCGCATGTCACAAACAATGGGGCCGCGAACCAGTCTAACCAAAGCGTGCAAGCTGTGGCAAGCTAGACACAGTACGTAAAGTACATGATAATTTGTTGCGTATATTTTACTTTATTATCTTATCTTTATACCTAGAGAGTTTTTGCAGCCTGTTATTTAAAAGCAGCAGCATGAGTTTTTGCCGTTTGTTCATGTGATGATGTGTACCACTGTGGCGAGTGCTGGGTGAACTTTGACCTAACGTCGGTCGCTGTCGCTGCAGTGTGTTTGCGCCAGTTGCCGCGACTTTGTTGTTTGTCGTTACGGTCGGTCGCTGTCGCTGCAGTGTGTCTTGACTTCAATGCTGCTAAACCTTTAAAGTTGTATAAGCATTTTCAGCAGGAGGCTTCACAGTCATTGAATATTTCTTGTATTGGTAGCATTTTTCCCGCTTTTAAACGTAAATGCGTGATCATTTGCAGAGTTCGCATACAAGCCTTCGCACATCGTAGGTGGTGACACTCTACACACGTTCCTATTCCAGTTTTGAAAAGCTCAAATCTAGAGTCCAGAGCTGGCTCCATCCTTGCAGCAATTAGCCTGGAAATTCTAGCTGATCGGGTCACAACATTTGATATGCAAGTGGAAGGCCTGGATGGACAGCTACCCAATTTGGACCTGTTTAACTTAGCTGTGCGACTCTGCCACACTGAAAATATATCTCCGACATTTCATGGCAAGGTAATAATGGCTGTGTAGACATGTGTGTAGTCAATAAAATGTAGATTGCCTTGTGATCGGTTCTTGCATCCTTGTATTTTGATTTCACTAACAAGATTATGACAAAAATTCTCGTAAATTAACGTTATAAGTTTAGACTGAAAATCGATTGGAACAGAAGTTGCAGTTGCTATTTTGCATTTACTTACTTGCATGTGTTTTAACTCAGGCTAACCACCGATCACCAAGATCTCAGAAGGGGTACATTCATGCCCTGACAACCATGCTATCTATGGTCATAACTCAAGCTTCAGGTCAACCTTCAGGAAACCACGGTCTCTTCCAGCGTTTCAACATCGAGGCAGTATCAATGGTTGGGTCAAGGCAAAAGGGAACTTCCTACGGCTTTAAGCAAATGGGAAGGTGTGAAATGTGTTACTAATTTTGCAATTTTATTATAAAAACATATTTTGCTCTCTTTTTCATGGATATACCAAAGTCAGCTTACATATTGACATTATTGACCTACATGCTAAACCAGTAGAATGTAAATTTCATATGAATTTCAAAGATTTTAAGATATTTCAATCTACGCCAATTCCTTGTACCTACCCATACATGTGAATAATGGTTTTATTAGTCCTTCGACCAGTAGGGTGACCTATCAGTTTATCTCAATTAAGTTTGTTGCATAGGTAACTGGGAAGCATCCCCGGTCTTCACGTGTTGTTGCAGAGTGGTGGAGGGAATCGTCCGCAGTCTGAACAACCTGCTAGAACGCTTTCATCAGTCATTCTTCTTCTATCTCCTGCCATCCACGGACCGCTATGTCTCCATAGGCATGTACATGCCACCATTTGGGTTGATCGTGATTCCTGCTGTTATCAAAGTATCCTTTCATAAGTGTAAGAGCGTGTATCTTACTCAGAATGCTATGCAGCATATGTGTGTTTATATATATATATGTATAGAAGTAAAGTCACACACGAACACCCGTGTAGATAAAAACAAAGTACAGGTATAGAATAAGGGTGTTTAAAATTTAATTGACATGCTTTCGAGATTACAGCCTCGTTCACACGAGACCTCGTATTTATGAAATACGATATTTGCGAAATACCGAATCTGAGACAAATACGCGGCCGAGCGTTCATTTTAATTTACTTTTATTCTCGGGCTGCTTTGCCCCATCAATGAAACGCCACGTTACGCCGATTTTATTGACTTGTTAACACCAAGGCCAACGTGACTTAAACAATCCTGCACTCACCCCCCTTCCCGTACATTAATCAATATGCCGCCCCAGGCACGTATACACAGCCACGCTGTGCTGGCGCTGCACGCTCTCGCGCTTCTTCGGCGACCTTTGATAATATAAAGTGAGGATGTCGTGGGATAGCCGCCCTTCACAATCGCTACAACTGTATTTCATCAATGCTTGGATATATAACGTAAGGAACCAACATTTGATTAAAGTTTTCGACAATTATTTTTACTCGCCAACATGGGCGAGTCAGCTTTAGCTTTCACTCGCCCGATATTATTTTCACTCGACTTTGGCGAGCGGGCGAGTGCCAAGCTCGCACGCTGCATTTGTTCGGGAAAATGTTCCGCAATGTGCGCCAGGCTTTAGCCGGTGAGACGAGCTCACCGATCTCCAGGAGGGTCCTCGCGACCTACGAATCGAGCTGTCCCTCCTCCAGGCGGGTAAACTCGCCAGAATGCGAGTTGAGTTGGCGGTTGGGTTAAGTTGACCATGCCCCCAACTAATGACGTCCTCAACCGTTTCTTGTAGCTACTTGGCACTTAGCTCAACATGGGTAACCCTTTTCTCTGCCACAGGTCAATGAAAAATTATGTGAGCAGAGTGGGTGAGATGTGTTTGCAGCATGTTGAGTCTCACTAGTGGTGTGGATGTTGCAAATAAGATATATCTGCTTGTGTTATTGCACGTGAGATTATTTGTGTTTGATATTATAGGGGCCCAGATTGTCAAAATCACAACAGATATCTCATGCTGTGAAGCCTCCTCTTACTGAACATGCGTATACAACTTTAAAGTTTGGCAGCATTGAAGTAAGACACACTGCAGCGACAGCGACGACCGTAACGACAAACAACAAAGTCGCGGCAACTGGCGCAAACACACTGCAGCGACAGCGCCCGACGTTAGGTCAAAGTTCACCCACACTCGCCACAGTGGTACACATCATCACATGAACAAACGGCAAAAACTCATGCTGCTGCTTTTAAATAACAGGCTGCAAAAACTCTCTAGGTATAAGGATAAGTATATAAAGTAAAATATACGCAACAAATTATCATGTACTTTACGTACTGTGCTAGCTTGCCACAGCTTGCACGCTTTGGTTAGACTGGTTCGCGGCCCCATTGTTTGTGACATGCGGCGCGAGTTTAGCGCCAGAGACCAGTCTACGTCTTGGCTAGCATTATGGGTTATTTATGATGTAATCCGTAATGTCCACGTGCCGATGGAAATGGCTGCGATTGGCTATTTGTAAAGTGTTGCTCGCGACTGTCGCAGGAGATAGAAAGGTTCCTAAATATTTTGTGCGTTGAGGTTGTCACTGGTCGTTGTCGCGTGTGTGTGCAATGGCTCATAGGAAACAATAGTTTCTAATTTTCTGAAAAGGTCGTTTGTGCGTTACGGTCGGTCGGCTGTCGATGCAGTGTGTCTTGGCCTTTACACTGCAAAATGTTTCTGATTTAAAGACCATATGAAATAACTCACCAATCTGAGTTGCTGTCATCATGGTGATGGTATGCATCCAGCCATGCTAGGACACCAAGCTGGTCTTGCTCTGATATGAGGAATATTACATCCTTTGCCCAGTAGGCATGCCCTGGTGAAATATATATATAATATATAACTTTACCAGTAAAATCACGATTTAAGTATATAGAATTGTATATGGAAAAATATCAGGTTCATGGTAGGCTACGTAGCTCATTCACATATGCAATACAATGCAAACTAAATTATGTTTAAAATAGGTAAAATAAGACTAGATAATAATTCCCATTAGTAATAGCAGAACCCTTTTTCACCCAGCAACATGTTACTGCTAATGCAGCAGATTAAATTTAGCAGCTAAAATCTACCTTTTACACATTATAGCTAATTAAATTGCATATATATATATATATTTATATATAAATGTGCATCGCTGTCACTGACTCCTGAAATATACTTTGGCGAGCGGCCAGGGACAGAGCAACACGGGAAGATTCGACTTCCTGAAGGGCAAATTGAGCACTACAGCTTCTGTGCTGGCCATCCTAGGAGCTCTCATGATCGCGTAAACGTTTGTCCCACTAACGACGCTGCAACCACAGATAATCACAGTATGATTAGTACATCTCCAGCATATATTTAATAAAGACAAAAGATAGACTAGCATAACAGAATGTATCATTGTACTGTCAGTGGGTATAGGCATTAAAATGACTTTGAGCATTTTCCCATTGTACCTACATGATTGTGAAGGTTTTTATCAGAGAAATCTAGCCAATTTGGATGACATGATATACATACAGTGTGCTTTTTTAATGGATGATTCATGGAAAAGTTCTGTGAATAAACCTCCAACCAAGCTCCATGAACTTGTTGCTCAGCCAAGATGCAGGCATTTCACTGAAAGAAATGGTGGAAACTATTACATTCATCACTACCCCTGCATGACAACCACTCTCATTCACGCTGCGGCACAGGGTTAGGCCAACGCTCCATTAGGAGTGTTCCCAACTTTGATATCATTAATTATTAATGATTAATGATTAATGATTGATAATCCTAACCCTAACCCTAACCCTAACCTAAATGACATTAAACCACAAACTATAATATATGACCATATATATATATCAGGAGTAGATAATAGGGAAGGAAGTGTGACTTCAATAAACAAGAAAAATTTCGTCATTTACTACCTTATAATACCTACGATTTACTACGCGTAACTCATCCAACTTGAGCTCAAATCGTACACAGTACATTCGCCTAGCATCGTGCGAAATCGTTTCCTCGTATACACCCGCAATCCGGAGATACCACACGGGCAATCTGTTTATTGAAGTCACACTCCTTCCCTATTATCTACTCCTGATATATATATATATTATGCTATTATGACCATTAATGACATTAAAGTTGCAAACACTTCTAATGGAGTATCACCCTAAAGTTAAGTTTTTACTCTTTACTAATTTTAAAAGTCTTAAAAAATTTTTGATTTTTTTGTATGCTTGCCGTAGCATCATTATAACTAAATTTGATATATCCATCCTCTGTCATAATAAGAAATTAATCAGTGATAAGGACACCCACAAGTCTGCATATATAACCTGTCGTGTCCATTCAGAGTGAGGCAACAGCTACAGATCCCAGTCTTAAAATTACTTACTATTACTACTGCTCATAGGGTCTATGTCCCCCTGACCTCTGTTTTGACCTGGCTCGTTTAGCTATTTCACTAACCCTAACCCTAACCCTATATATATTATATTATATATATATATATATATATATATATATATATATTATTATATATATTGGTCAGAAAATAGCTAAACGAGCCAGGTCAAACAGAGGTCAGGGGGACATAGACCTTATCTTGCATTACTACTATTACTGCTACATTGCATTAGAAAGCAAACACTACTGCTATCAGTGTCTGAAAAACTTGGAAAATGTTTGTAACAATTAATAATGGCACTCAAATTTCTTTAAAAAATTCTTTTTAAGTCACATTATTAAAAAAAAGTCTACGTATTACTTGAGGCTTGCCAGGGTCTATGTCTCCCTGGGTATACCGAACGTACCCTGGTACTATCTAATATTCCCGGACCGTACCGTCGCCTACTCCCCTAAACGAGTCTGGGAGTCGCCTACGCCTACTCCCTAACCCTAACCTGCTAACCATATCAAATAGTTACCAGGGTACGGAACGCAGTACCCAGGGAGACATAGACCCTAATCAGCATTACTTGACAACATACTTGTTTGTGTTTTGCAAACACGCTCCTCAGTTCTTCATAGTAAGTGTTTTGAGTCTCTTTCCGCAAGTTAAACTCAGACTGCAGCAAGCCAGGGAAGAGAGAGCATTCTCTGAGAAATATGTGCCTATAGAAAATATTAACAGATTGCATTACTTGTACTTACATTGCTTTTGCAACAACACTTACAGTAGGGCATCAGTGCATAGAAATAATATATACATACATAGATAGATAGATATAATAATAGATAGTCTTCTATACTATTTCTATGGTACTATGGCACCATTCTCAGGGTGTAAACTAAAAATAAAAAACTTCGGCCCAACGTGGGGCTCGAACCCACGACCGCCAGGATTAAGAGTCCTGTGCTCTACCGCCTGAGCTAGCCGGGCTATTATAGCTATAGCATTTTCAAAGTATCTATATCGAATCAGGCAATCACTTCCTTTACATAAACATGCAATAATTAATAGAAAATATGAATAGTATATGATATCCAGTGTCAGAATATTATTTTTTTATGACTTCTTTCGAAGCATTGTTTCAGGGGTAATAATTAAATTTTAAGAGGAGAAAGATAACTTGGATGGCTGCCAAGGCAAACTAGAAGAAACTACACTGATAGTGATTACTGATACTGAGTGATAGTGATTAATACCGCGCAATACCACTTTGTCGGAGGAAAATGGAAGGTCATGGTGTGGCATATATTATTAGTAAAGAACAACATAGAACCACAATGGGACTACACTCCTTAAGTTCATGCCACAAACTTTTTGCCACGGCATGGGGTATAATCAAAGATGATATACAGTTTCCATGGCAATGCCTTGACCCGATGCGTAGCACAAAAAATGGTCACGCAACATCTAGACTTCATAGGTGAATCAAGTGTATGAAGTTTCAATAAAATCCCTTGAAAACGTGGAAGTAGTTCGTGCCACAAAATTTTGCAACGGACGCGACTGCCCGCCCCGCGCCGCACCGACCGACAGCCATATAAGATGCCTCCTATATAGTATACCCCCTTCAAACTTCGTTTTGCGGCGGTATAAATATTAAAATATTCCTTCAATATAGGGGAACCAAGGGAAAGTAAAGGAAGAACACATACATACAAAGATGGTAATGGTAAAAACTTCATTATTGATATCTGTGATGCATTCAGTTACACAAAAACCTCATCAATTATCAGTGAATCATCCATCAATTACCATGATGAACTAAGACTGTTAAAATATTGGTGCAAAAAGTGATGGCAAACAAATTGAAATGACAGACAGCCAGATTCCGAAAAAACCATCAAATCTACTCCATTCTAAATCTATATAATTGTTTGTTATTGATGCTTGGGAAATTTTAAGAGAATTGTATTTTTTCATGTGGTAAGTAGCTCTAATCATGCAGTCCTTCACTCTATCACTGGATTATACAACTAAGTATGCAGGAACCGCCATAGGGTATCTTTGCAACGTGTCTCGCTATATTGTAGCCATTGGTACAATAAAAAAGGCACTAACTAATAAAATAAACGTGTTGGCTTTAGTCAACGACTCCAAGCTCTAACTCGACCTGCCATCATTTTGACAATCTGGGCCCCTATAATATCAAACACAAATAATCTCACGTGCAATAACACAAGCAGATATATCTTATTT
>NW_014577794.1:122731-144385 GCF_000485595.1 Priapulus caudatus | reverse complement strand
CGAAGACCCTAATATATCTATATATAAAATAAATAAATAAATAAATATATATATAATATATATATATATATATATATATATATAAACCACATATGCTGCATAGCATTCTGAGTAAGATACACGCTCTTACACTTATGAAAGGATACTTTGAAACAGCAGGAATCACGATCAACCCAAATGGTGGCATGTACATGCCTATGGAGACATAGCGCGTCCGTGGATGGCAGGAGATAGAAGAAGAATGACTGATGAAAGCGTTCCAGCAGCGTTGTTCAGACTGCGGACGATTCCCTCCACCACTCTGCAACAACACGTGAAGACCGGGGATGCTTCCCAGTTACTATGCAACAAACTTAATTAAGAAAACTGATAGGTAGCCTACTGGCGAAGGACTAATAAAACCATTATTCACATGTATGGGTAGGTACAAGGAATTGGCGTAGATTGAAATATCTTAAAATCTTTGAAATTCATATGAAATTTACATTCTACTGGTTTAGCATGTAGGTCAATAATGTCAATATGTAAGCTGACTTGGTATATCCATAGAAAGAGAGCAAAATATGTTTTTATAATACAATTGGCAAAATTAGTAACACATTTCACACCTTCCCATTTGCTTAAAGCCGAGGAAGTTCCCTTTTGCCTTGACCCAACCATTGATACTGCCTCGATGTTGAAACGCTGGAAGAGACCGTGGTTTCCTGAAGGTTGACCTGAAGCTTGAGTTACGACGCATAGATAGCATGGTTGTCAGCGCATGAATGTACCCCTTCTGAGATCTTGGTGATGGGTGGTTAGCCTGAGTTAAAACACATGCAAGTAAGTAAATGCATAGCAACTGCAACTTCTGTTCCAATCGAATTTTCAGTCTAAACTTATAACTGTTAATTTACGAGAATTTTTGTCATAATCTTGTTAGTGAAATCAAAAATACAAGAATGCAAGAACCGATCACAATGCAATCTACATTTTATTGACTACACACATGTCTACACAGCCATTATTACCTTGCCATGAAATGTCGGAGATATATTCTCAGTGTGGCAGAGTCGCACAGCTAAGTTAAACAGGTCCAAAATTGGGTAGCTGTCCATCCAGGCCTTCCACTTGCATATCAAACGTTGTGACCCGATTAGCTAGAATTTCCAGGCTAAGTTGCGTGCAAGAATGGAGCCAGCTCTGGACTCTAGATTTGAGCTTTTCAAAACTGGAATAGGAACGTGTGTAGAGTGTCACCACCTCCGATGTGCGAAGGCTTGTATGCGAACTCTGCAAATGATCACGCATTTACGGTTTAAAAGCGGGAAAAATGCTACAATACAAGAAATACTCAATGACTGTGAAAGCCTCCTCTTACTGAACATGCGTATACACTTTAAAGTTTGGCAGCATTGAAGTCAAGAACACACTGCAGCGACAGCGACCGACCGTAACGACAAACAACAAGTCGCGGCAAACTGGCGCAAACACACTGCAGCACCAGGACCGACGTCGTAGGTCAAAGTTCACCCAGCACTCGCCACAGTGGTACACAATCATCACATGAACAAACGGCAAAAACTCATGCTGCTGCTTTTAAATAACAGGCTGCAAAAACTCTCTAGGTATAAGGATAAGATAATAAAGTAAAATATACGCAACAAATTATCATGTACTTTACGTCTGTGTCTAGCTTGCCACGCTTGCACGCTTTGGTTAGACTGGTTCGCGGCCCCATTGTTTGTGACATGCGGCGCGAGTTTAGCGCCAGAGACCAGTCTACGTCTTGGCTAGCATTATGGGTTATTTATGATGTAATCGTAATGTCACGTGCCGATGGAAATGGCTGCGATTGGCTATTTGTAAAGTGTTGCTCGCGACTGTCGCAGGAGATAGAAACGTTCTAAATATTTTTGTCGTTGAGGTTGTCACTGGTCGTTGTCGCGTGTGTGTGCAATGGCTGTCATAGGAACAATAGTTTCTAATTTCTTGAAAAGTCGTTTGTCGTTACGGTCGGTCGCTGTCGATGCAGTGTGTCTTGGCCTTTACACTGCAAAATGTTTCTGATTTAAAGACCATATGAAATAACTCACAATCTGAGTGCTGTGTCATCATGGTGATGGTATGCATCGAGCCATGCTAGGACACCAAGCTGGTCTTGCTCTGATATGAGGAATATTATCCTTTGCCCAGTAGGCAATGCCCTGGTGAAATATATATATAATATATAACATTTACCAGTAAAATCACGATTTAAGTATATAGAATTAGTATATGAAAAATATACAGGTTCATGGTAGGCTACGTAGGCTCATATCACATATGCAATACAATGCAAACTAAAATTATGTTTAAAATAGGTAAATAAGACTAGATAATAATTCCCATTAGTAATCAGACAACCCTTTTCACCAGCAACATGTTACTGCTAATGCAGCAGATTAAATTTAGCAGCTAAAATCTAACCTTTTACACATTAGCTAATTAATTGCATATATATAATATATATATATATAAATGTGCATCGCTGTCACTGACTCCTGAAATACTTTGCGACGGCCAGGGACAGAGCAACACCGGAAGAATTCGACTTCCTGAAGGGCAAATTGAGCACTACAGCTTCTGTGCTGGCCATCCTAGGAGCTCTCATAGATCGCGTAAACGTTTGTCCCACTAACGACCTGCGCAACCACAAGATAATACAGTATGATTAGTACATCTCCGCATATATTTAATAAAGACAAAAGATAGACTAGCATAACAGAATGTATCATTGTCTGTCAGTGGGTATAGGCATATTAAATGACTTTGAGCATTTTCCGATTGTACCTACATGATTGTGAAGGTTTTTATCAGAGAAATCTAGCAATTTGGAGATGACATGATATACATACAGTGTGCTTTTTTAATGGATGATTCATGGAAAAGTTCTGTGAATAAACCTCCAACCCAAGCTCCATGAACTTGTTGCTCAGCCAAGATGCAGGCATTTCACTGAAAGAAATGGTGGGAAACTATTAACTTCATCAATACCACCTGCATGACAACCACTCTCATTCACCTCGGCACAGGGTTAGGCAACGCGCCATAGAGAGTGTTCCCAACTTTGATATCATTATTATATATGATTAATGATTAATGATTTGATAATCCTAACCCTAACCTAACCCTAACGCTAAATGACATTAAACCACAAACTATAATATATGACCATATATATATATCAGGAGTAGATAATAGGGAAGGAGTGTGACTTCAATAAACAAGAAAATTCGTTATTTACTAGCCTTATAATACCTACGATTTACTACGCGTAACTCATCCAACTTGAGCTCAAATCGTACACAGTACATTCGCCTAGCATCGTGCGAAATCGTTTCTCGTATACCCCGCAATCCGGAGATCCCACACCGGCAATCTGTTTATTTGAAGTCACACTCCTTCCCTATATCTACTCCTGATATATATATATATTATGCTATTATGACGATTAATGACATTAAAGTTGCAAACACTTCTAATGTGAGTATCACCCTAAGTTAAGTTTTTACTGTTACTAATTTAAAAGTCTTAAAAAATTATTTGTATTTTGTATGCTTGCGTGAGCATCATTATTAACTAAATTGATATATCCATCCTCTGTCAATAATAAGAATTAATCGAGTGGATAGAGACACCACAAGTCTGCAATATATAACTGTCGTGAGTGTTCAGAGTGAGCCAACAGCTACAGATGCCGTCGTAAAATTAAAATACTATTACTACTGCTCGGATTAAGGGGTCTATGTCCCCCTGACCATCTCGTTGACTCTGGCCCTCGTTTAGGCTATTTTGCACGGGGTAACCACAAATAAGCCCTAAACCCTATATATATGGGATAGGATTTATATTATATATAGATATATTAGGGTTCTCCCCAGGCTTTTAAAACTATCTCTCAAATAAATAAATAAATAAAAACGCGAAGCCAAATAAGTTTCACCTATTAGTTCACCTTGTAATCGGTGCTGCAGACAAAAGTCCATCTCATTTAGTGACAAAGTGGTTGTTTACTGGCACAGTGTCTCTGTTACTGTGTGCATGTTACCAAAAATGTAGGGACAGGGTCTCACAAGGAAAAATAAGTAGCATCCATGTAACTGTGTCAACAATTAATGCATATTTTGGTGAAAGTATCGATGATCATGCGTTATAAGACATGCTAGCCTTACTGTAGACATTGCTGTTGCGTAGGTAATATCAGTACGTATTGTAATAGTCAGGAAGCTATGAGAACGGTTAAGAGTATTGTTAGAAATTTTCACTTTAGTGCATGTCGGGTTTGACATGCCTATAATGCTGAAGCTAATGTGCGACATCCTGTAAATCCTCCAAAATGCCTTAATTGCCTTATTTACATGCTGTGTTTTAGCCCAGTTTGTGGCAGATTAGGCCCAGCAGTATTCACATTTGACAATCTCAATGCAGTTATGCTATGTTTTTACAACTTGACGTATATGTCGCCAAACTGATCAAGTTTACCTGTGTGTTGGGCCCTGTGTTGGTGTAATTGAGCCCAATTGGTGCAACCCCCTCCCAGCCCCTCCCCCCTCCAGCCGTAAATGGCAGGCCCTCTGAAATTGCTGGGGAGCCCTGTTAATATGTGTGTGGGGGGGGGGGCATGCATGTGTGCGTGCATGTGGGTGTAGAACATTACATACATAACAATTAACTAAATTTTTATTTATTTAAATGAACTAAATTTTCGACTATTTAAATGAACTAAATTTTCGACTATTTAAATGAACTAAATTTTCGACTATTTAAATGAACTAAATTTTCGACTATTTGTTCTTGATCATAGTTTACATACATTCATATATTTGTCTATACGTGCGTGCATGCATGCTTGCAGGCATTGTGTGTTTGTGTGTATGTGTCTGCATGTGTGTGCATGCGTATGTAAATATAAATATGTGTTTGTGATAGTATGTTTACATAAATCAGGGCTGTAGTAGCATTAATATATATAGCACTTCAGTAGTATTACCGTCGTCTTCATGTTATTTATTCGTAATGGTGGTCCAGGCACTTGCTCTGTGGATTCAGATGTCAACAGAGCAGACCGCTAATGACCCTATGGACCAAAGAAGAAAATTGTCAACAGATGGCAGCACATCCGAATCCGGTGATAGTGCGAATAAAAACGTGAGTCTATAAAACTGAGGTAGCCATCCATATATGGTGTGATATTACTTGCAGCACTGGCACGTTAGTGCTGATAACTCAGAGTTTACATTCACAATGCAAGTGCAACACTAATCTTACACTTGTTCCTGCTGCTTTGGCTTTGTACACAGGGAGGTGCTACGCTACTTTCGGTGCTGCCTATGCTCACCATGGCTCACCTGATGGGCGTAGGTCTGTACATATTCACTGCACCCACCTGGCTGCTAGACATGTACAAGCAGCTACCCACGGACCACCTGCTCTTCTACAGCATAATGTCGGTCGGTGCTGCGGCCTTGTTCTTTCCGAAGCTAGTGATGAGGTACCTAAATATGAGAAATTTTACTTTAAATGAACCTCCAACTATTGGCAGTGTGCTGAGATGCTGTCTTTAAGTCTGCAATGGATTTAAACAAACATTTCCTATCTATAAACAAGAGTTTAGTAGTATCAATCGATACATGCTGAACATTCCATCAGTGGACGTTTTCTAAATTTGTTCAAATTAAAAAGATGTTATGTTAACAAACCAGTCTATGGTTTGTATTCTATTTGCGAAATTAAAGTTGTAAAATAATGCTCATTAATTTACGGTCGTGAAATTTTGTTCGTTAAAGTTCGATAAATTGTACGCTCACAAAGTTAAACACTGTAGCTGGAAAACTTGACACCATGTTCGCATTTCGACTTTTTATGTAGGCACGGAAAACCAGGAGAGAACATCTTCATTCCAAGTCCAGACATGCTGAGGTGTGTTGCTCTGCTAGAGCTGAGCCTGGTCCTGGGAACGACCTCAGTTATGAATTTCTCTCTGGCAGCCATCATTGGTATCTTTACCGTGCCTGTGTTGGTGTGCCTGGTTCCACGCAGGAGCAGGTAGGTTGATAACTGTCACCATACTCACGTTAGTATGGTTGGTTCCACACAGGAGCAGGTAGGTTGATAACTGTCATCATGCCCACGTTAGTATGGTTGGTTCCACATAGGAGCAGGTAGGGTGTTAACTGTCACCATACCCACGTTAGTATGCTTGGTTCCACGCAGGAGCAGGTAGGGTGTTAACTGTCACCATACCCACGTTAGAATGCTTGGTTCCACGCAGGAGCAGGTAGGGTGTTAACTGTCACCATACCCACGTTAGTATGGTTGGTTCCATACAGGAGCAGGTAGGTTCTAACGTGGGTATGGTGACAGTTATCTATGGTTGGTTCCACACAGGTGCAGGTAGGTTGAAGCATTAATGGTATGAAGCCACTAGGAGTGGCCTTTCTTGTTTTACCCACGAGATGCACTCAATCCGTGAATATACACCTCACCTGCCATTCTATTGTACATCGTCTTATTTTGACAGATTTCAAGTAGTTATCATTATTTCTGAGTAATATTTTCAAGAAGTAAACATGCGTGCGGAACTGATTGTAGGAGCATAATGCTAATAGAAGATCTTTGTCATATGAACTGTTTCTTTAAGCACGGGAAGAAATCGGTAATACATATATACAGCCAAACGTGTGTTAGTTGTTTCCTCTTTAGAACAAAGACATGTCCCTTATATAATTTTAGAATTTACTTTGAGTGACCTATTCATACAGATTTAACTAATAGAATTTGTGATATCGAATATATATAGTAAAATAAATATTAATTTTACAAATTGACCTCAAAATGGTAGAATGTTTTAAGAACCCAAATAACAGTGAATGGGGTTCGCATCTAAGTATGCCTATATAACCATCCACGTTCGTTACAATCCAATTTTTTTCATTCATGTATATCTCTATTCCAGGGTCGGGACGCTTCTACAGATGATGGTCACTGTGATGGTGGCACCACCTGTCCTTCTCTACATTGTCATATTGTCGTCAAAGCTTCTTGTAGGTGTAGACGGCGACGTACACACTCTGGCTATTCAGTCATATGAGGAGATGGTATCAGCCGTCTTCTCCTCTGTAACAAGTGGGTGCATATATGGTGACTGGACGTATGGACTGGTCACTGTAGTTCTGTTTCCAATATGGCTCTTATTCTGGTGTTTAGTGTGGGGTCCAGTAGAGGAGAAGGTGAATTGTCCTGAGCAATAGTATTGTTTGAAATAAAGAGGGGCCGTCACATCTTTCATTAATTAATAGCCGAAAGTTTCCATACCTTTCGTTTCAGCTCATTTTCGTTGATTAAGCATACAATTGATGCTGCGGGATACCGCTACAAATAGCATCAATTCACTTACCTGGTGATAGAGGGGGTTGCTTTTACACTGAATTCTAATGGGTAAATATAAATGGAGAGCGAGTGGAAAACTCGGTTTTCAGAATGCAGTCAAAACCAGCGGTCTTGTTCATGACATATTTCACTAATTTCAATCAGACCAGTACTGACAATTCCACGATATGTTACACGTCAGTTTACATAACACTGGTTGTCTCGATGTTAGAACTCTTACCTGTTTTGCTGGTGACATTTAGAATCATGCAGCGTACATGCATGTGAGAACGCCACGAGCATACGTAATTTAGTTATAAGTGGCAACAGTTAAATACTACTAGTACCTTCTGTGGCTTTCCAAATGCGGTTGAATTGTTTTTGCGGTTGGCTTGATCCAAACCTTAAAAAGGCAAGTTTGTCAACATTTTAAATGATCAGTCTTAGATATCCATTTCACCTTCATTTGTTGTGAGAATATATTAACGTATTCCATGAATAATAACACTGCGGAGTGCTTAAATGACTGGTACTGTCTAGTCAGCAAGTGTTTCATCTTCTACCACATAGTCTGTATGATTATTAAATGAATATAACTGTTTACAGTATGGCATGTATATATTTCTCAACTAGTGTTGTTTACATATAATAAATATTGTAATGATATTGAAATTTATGTAATTGTTAATATACTATTACCTTGAAGAAAGAGTGTAATCGTTAGCATATACAGCTTGCTAATGTGCCACCTCCTGGTTAAATGGGGCCTTGTCCTTTTTTTACGGGAGATCACTTACTGTTCTAGGGGGCGTGCTCTGATTGGGTGAAATGTTATTAGGTTAGATCAAAGGTTTGTGAGTCTGTTAGTTCGTGCGAGGCTAGCCAGGCTACACATTCAACGTGTCGTTCGTTTGCAAAATATTAAATTTAACAAAAACCAATGGTTATATTATTTATAATTAGCAGCATCATAAACAGTGGTGCAGGTAACTCAAATTATTTCGTGTCCGTGTGCGTGCGTGAGTGCGTGCGTGCGTGCGTGAGTGCGTGCGGGCGCTTAATTCTGTTGTGTGTGTGTGTGTGTGTGTGCGTGTGTGTCTACGTGTGTGCATGCATGTGTGTGTGTGCGCGCGCGTGTGTGTGTGCGCGCGTGTGTATGTGTGTGCGCGCGCGTGTATGTGTGTGCGCGCGTGTGTGTGCGCGCGCGTGTATGTGTGCGCGCGTGCACGTACGTACGTAGTGTATGTATGTGATCTTTCTTTGTTATCCCTAGCTTAGCACGTTATCAATATCCCACGTAGGTCATCTAGTACATAAACATTTTCAGAATACACATGGCCGTATGCAAGTCAGTAACGCAGAATTCTCCGAATAGAAAATAATTACCTAGGTGAGTTCACTATTGGTACCCATCGTTATGGTTGAATACGTTAGCCCATTAGGTGGTTACCTACAATTAGCTTGTTTCTTTTGCGAAAATCGAGTATAAAGTGAGCAATTAAATTTCTGAAAATAATTGCCCATTAACACGTTACTCGTATATTGATGTTTTCGCTTCCCCTACATATAGTGAACACACCAAAGCAATATTTATGATACCTCTATACTGCGTTTATTTTTCCACCGACAATTTATCGGGTGTTTAAGTTATTCCGTCAAATTCAGCGTAATTTCAACAGAACAATTTGAGTCGATAGGAAATCTGTCCGGAACGTTTTGTTTTCATTTGATTTCTGTCGTTTTGTATTTCGGTTACGGAAGGCGCCTTGATTCATCTGCAATACGAATGGCGGCAGTTTGTTATTCTTAAACCGTTGTTCTCATGAGTAAAATTGTAAGCCCTCGGAAGCACAGCTAAATCTGGGCACAACAGCTCGGAAGCGCGGGAGTGAGTCAGGAACGTTTGAGCAATTTCCTCGCAACATCCGTCCCGGCCCTAAAATTATTTCCTATTCCTTCTCGGCTTCACTGCGAGTTAAATAGTGAATGCGACGGCCTGTAGGTGGCGCTAGAAATGAGACATAAAACGTTGGGTATTACGAGTGTCTATCACCAAGTGCTACTAACGATTGGCCGCAAATTTCATGTACCATAACTTTATTATGTTGAAACTTTTTGCGTGTCTTCTTACGCCGCACGTCGTTTGAACCGTTGGCAATTTATCACAGATCCATAAATGCCGGCGGCGGGCTATACACACCATACGAACCTTCTACACACCCCTTCCCCCAATGCCGGGCGACGTCGCTTTGGCAAGTTTGCTTGGCTAGCAACAACAGTTCAATACGAGATATTGTTCGCGCAAATTTTCTTTTGATTCATTGACAAAGCATGCCGGCTCTTGAATACCGACCCCCCCCCCCCATCTCTCCTCTCAGTGTGTGTATAGGTGATCGAAATACCTGCGCTCACGTTCCCATGTGTAGCGTTTTCGCGTGGGACGCCGTATCGCCGCTGAGGCCGCTGCCGCACGAAGACAAATGTAGTGTTCTAGCCGCAGCGGCGTTACTGGCAGTCGTCTGCTTGCATGCCGTGCGTCCGGCCGCCGTCCTCCATTATATCGCAGATCGACGTCGTAGCAACACGTCAAGCAAAACGCATGAAAGCCGCCCGAGTCGATCTTTCCTCTGTTTCTCTCGAGTCTACGCTAATGTGATCAAACATCAAGGGTGACTGCGCGCGCTCTCACACAGCCAACAAAAGTAGGCACGTATCGATCTGAGTGGCGCTGTTGATAGAGCCCAAACAACGCGCTCGTTTATGGCTATATGGCTTTCTATGCGGCGAATCGACCGGCTCGCCGACGGACCAAGTTTGACATATTGTTGCGTAAATTGGTTTTCGTGAAGTTTCTATTTCTATTAAAACGGGATTGCACGCGACCGAAAATGTCTAGTCGACGACGTCGCGAGGGTGGTCACGTGATGCAAACGCTCAACGCGCGCGCGAGAGAGAGAGAGAGAAGAGCCGCGAGTTCGTAATGCGTTTCTGATGTTCCGATGACGTCGTCAGAAGAGACGTGCGTCACGTGAAGCGGTGATGCGGTGCTTTTCGCTCTCTCCCGCTCTCTCTCTCTCTCTCTCTCTCGGTGTGTGTGTGTGTGTGTGGTGCGTGTCGTGTGCGTATGTGGCGTGTGCCGTGTGGCGTGTGCGTTGCGTGTTTGCGTGTGCGTGTGCGGTGGTCGCGTGTGCGGTGTGTGTGCGAAGCGCGTAGTGGCGATGCGTGGGCGCGCGTGTGTGGTGTGTGGTGATCCTCGGAGGGTGTGTGTGAGAGAGAGTCTAGCCGGTGTGCCCGGCTCACAGCGGCTCACTTCCGGTTCTTCACGTTCCTCGTCTCGGCTGACTAAAACCCAATCGTTACGGTATCGAGAGAGAGAAGCGAATTGGTTTACGGAATCGCGAGTTACGCGCTCAGAAATCATTGAGACAATTCACGATCTCTTAGAAATCCACGTCTTTTGGGGATAATTCTCCCACGAAGGATTCGACGAAACTTGTGTTTTCTCCTGAGGGAATAACATGACTAGTTTAACACACCGCACTAAACAATACCTGCGGCGATAGTATTTAGCTCATCGATGTTTTGGCGAGCAGGGTGCGTGTATTCGCCCGAACGGCTTTACATCGGTGAGCAGCGTTCTGCGCATGTCACGATTGTCGTCGGAAATTGCTCGGAATGCATTGGAGTTTTTTTACTGATTCAGTTTATGCCATCTACCCAACCTCCCCTACATTCTTTTGTCTCTCACGTCTCATGCACAGCTCTAAGTCGGTCTCCCGACAGGGTGAGCCGAATCGGTCTCTTGGGCTGACATTCTATCACGAGGCGGCGAGCGCTTGCGCTGGCCCGAACATGCCGAATCGTTCGGCAGTGCCGAACTCATTGGTGTTTGGATCTATTTTTTACTAACGGGGGACCCCGGCGTGAACCTTGGTTCGTTTCTACGCTCGTTTAAATAGTACGACGCATTTCATGAATGTTCGAGAATTAGTTTAGATTTAGTCTTAGGTACTGAAAAATAAGTAGTGGTGTTAATACTTATATGTCCTTAATCGGTACGTTTCACGAGAGAGATGAATTAGGGAAAGGAGCGTATTGACATATTAAGAGGTAAGCCCATAAATTGGTCAGGGACAGTTGTACATGTGGGGATTGCAAATGTGGTGGCGAGGAGATGAGTAGTAATCGATCTATTTCTTATTGAATGCAGACATTTTTGCCGTAGGGCTACCTACTGCGCGTCATTCTGAAAGTAACAGTGTTACTTACGTTAATAATCGGATAGTTGGAGGGACAGACGATAGTAACTAGAGCAGCCAGCCAGAACGACATACAGACAGATGTTGACGACCAAACAGACAGAACGCAGCGTCGCAATAAATGGCAGGGGCTCAAAACACGCTACTCATGTCATACGATGGTATTCCCTGCAAGCGTTTTTCTTGAATGTCCGCGTGTAGATTAAACGTACTGTTGCAGGAAGTACGTATATATGCTATTGCGAGGTATATAGTGCTAATTAGCCGAGTCATAGCATGTTTAATCCTCGTAGCGTTGAGTTACATTGCGCATTCTCAAGTTATCTTATATACATCAGCAGTCACAATGCCACTTAGTATGGTATTATTAAGATGCAATCGATCACTGCAGTTCTGTATGCGCCACGGGCACTCAATGTCGTCACAGCTCAGCAGTTTGCTACGGTGTTTGAGTCAGAGCGGGATTGTTCACACGCTTACGTAGTGTCGCTCGAGATTAATTACTACGCGCTGAAGCTTGAGCTAGGACGTATTTCATCCCGTGTTTTACCGCAAATTCATGATATGAATCAGATGACGACTAAGTTGAAATTTCATTAGCCCCAAGACTACAAGATCGGGGCGTGCGGGCTCCCGCAATTACAGTGCACGTCACGCGTAGGGTGTAGAAAAAAGGTCTGCACGCCACCGCTGTACACCAGTAATCGACCTCCAGCGTACAATACACACACAACACATACACACCACACACCCACGCAGGACAGGGATGCGCGGGCAACCGGGGGAGAGCGGGAGAGGTGAGCCGAAAGCCAGCAACGACTCACACTATGGCACAGTTGGTATATAATGGATGACAGTACCGGAACCCATCATTGGTCACTCGGGACAAGACACTCGCACGAGCGAAAGCCAGACTCACAGACGAGGCTGGCTGTTACAAGACCTCCACACTCACCCAGCACACACACACACACGACGCACGCACGCACCGCGACATGCACGCGCACTATGCACGCACTATACACACGCAACACACACACGGAGGCACACCCACAACACACACAGGACACACAAGCACACGCACACAATGACGCCGACCATCATACACACAGCCACACGCACACACATACAACACACACACATTGCTACAACCAACACACACGACACACTACACACACGCACCCGCACGATCACAGCACGGAACGTTAGATGACCACCACACATAACACACTACTTGGGTAACATCGCTCTGTCACGCGAAACGGATAACAGGACGATGTGACATATCATACATACCGGCGTGGTGCGGAAGATTGACAGGTCCGCCTCGCTACCGCGGAGCCCCCCAGAGATAAATCCACTGCACGATGAGCGAGGGGGAGATCAGTGGACTAATGCGGAGGGGTGTGGTTAGAGAAGTAAAGGTTGTGGCGTGCGCTGTATGGGAGTGAAACGTGAGCTCTGCAGATTCGTTCAAGACCGATTTCGGCAGGCCAGCCGGATGAACATGTTTGGCTGAACGTGCTGCCCTTGCTGAACGTCATCTTAGGCTAACGTTGCATGCTAACGTGCAATGCTTTGCCTAACCGTGTGCATGCTAACGTGCATGCTGCAGACGGTTGCTAGGCGGTGGCAGGGCTTGCTAACTGGTTGTGGCATGCTCAATGATAACGTGCATGCGTCTAACGATGGAGGGTCTTCAATTGCATGCTTTGTCTACGTTGCATCGGCTTGCTAACGGGTGCATTCGGCTTGTGAACGTGCATGCTGAATTCGTGCATGTGTGCTTAGCTAGAGAGGCATCCTCCAGTGCATGCTTGCTAACGGGGAGGAGTAAGAGTGCTGGGACTTCGCCGACCGTGCGCACGCCACAGTGTCCATCGGAGCAGGTCGCATCAGCCTAGATACGACCGACATCATCGGGCGTGAGGTCGTAGTGCGGTGGTGTGTCAGCGGCGAGGCATCGAATCCTGCGGGAGCAGTCCAGCGCGAAACGGTAGGGTCCACGGACTATGGATGAACCCACCGGGCCGCAATGGCGCATCAGCAGGGTGCAGGTCGGCCGCCACAGGCACGCACACACGGGTCCAGGCAGACAAAGCAGAAACGGCACGCGACGCGAGCGCGCAACACACACACAACCGCAGACACCACACACACACCACACACACAGTCAGCACTCACACATCACTCACTCACACCACGAACACAACAATGGCACACCACACACACACACACACACACGCACGCACGCACGAGATCATCGTGCACCCACACACACACACTCACAATCATCACCATCACACCAACCGCTGAACTGCGACAGCCGCGTGTTGCGCACACACCACACACATGCACACACCACGACACACACCACAACACACAGACACCACACACACGCACACAAGCATACACACACACACGGCCCACTCACATACCACACAGGTTTGGCCGCACACAGACACACACAGCGGAGGGTGCACACCACACGACGTGAACACCCACACACATCACGCAACACACATACACACACCACACACACACACAACGGCAGCCCCAATCCGGACCTCGTTGACTCACTCAACACATACACACACACAGCACCACACACACACACACAGCACAGTTCAAAACGCAAGGCGGTTCAGAACCCACACACGCAACACATACACACCCACGCACACACCATACACAACACACCACACACACACCGCACACACATAACACGCGGTCAGCACACGCACACCACATATCACACACTCGACACATACACACATCACAGCACTCACACACCACTCACACACACACACACACACACATACGCACATCACATACACTACACACTACGTCATTCACGCGCCTGCCGGCGGACAGCGAGGCATCACGGCCATCGACGCGACTCGCACAACAATCATACACAGGCACACACACACAAACACACATTGCCACTCACATCCGCGCAGTCCACCACTCACGACAACGAATGCCACACACCGACACACACGAACGAGCACACACACACACACGCACAACCACATACACACACATACATCACATACACACACGTCAGTACGAACACAAACCCACACACACACACACACACACAACACGACACCGCACTACCATAGCACACAGAGTGATGCACAATAAACCACACAACTCATGAGGTGCACTACGCACGACAGTCCATACAGAGCACAACAGCGCCACATCTACACAATGACCACACCAACGCACACCACGCCACGCACGCACGCACGCACGACTACAGACACGGGGGCGCCCACGACATACACCCACGGCACGCACGCGTCACAACACTACACAACATCACAGGCAGCACTGGCACACACTGCGACACACACACATCACGTGTGACGCGCTGCCTGCGCACAACCACATTACGACACACCATAGCACAGTCCCCAAGCAGGAACACAACACAGCGAAGCGTCATCATCACACAGAAGGAACCGCCAACACACGGGTCGCCGCCACGCGCACACACATACACCACAACACCAGTCGTCGCCGCACCACACCATACACCGACACACACACACACAGCACACACAAGGGCCGGCACGGGGCGGACCATCGACACACTACCACACGCAGCAGCAACATACACACACAACACACACAGAGTTCACACACACACACCCACGTCACACACATACGACACACACACCAGCACCACACTGGCTCAGAAAAACCACACCTGGCGCAACACATACTCACACACGCACACAAACATACACACAGGGTCACACACACCACTGAGGTACGCAACTGGCACACGCACCACGAGGTGCAGCATAACACAAGCGACGCAACGAGCACATACACCAACACACATCACACACAACACAACATCACATATCGCACACTGCCACCCACAACACAACAGCACACACCACACACATAGCACACACACACCCGGCCACACACATACACCGCGGACACGGCACTACACGCACAGCGGTGCACCCACACACACGAGCACACACACTGGCACACACACACTTCAGTACGCAGTACCCACACACACACGACATCCGACACCCAAGATCAGGGAGGCACACACGCACACACATGAGCACCACCCCCACATGATCACAGCGATACACCATCCCACACAACAGCACACACACACACACACACAACACACACAGGGGAGTCAGCCGCGGAGACGACGAGGTTGCAGTGCATCATGCGCAGAGCACACACAGTCAACACACACCGCACACCACATACACCACATCGGAGCCTCACACACAGCGCGCGAGCACACACAACGACACAACCCGCCTAGCACCACACACAGCCATCGATCGCACGCACGCCACGCAGCGCCACGCACACGCGCGTAACGGCACGGCACATCACACATCGTCACGCAGATGGATGGGGCCGCACATACAGCCGGAGGGATCGCGACGGCACACGACCGGACGGGACGCACAGCACTATCGTGCAACGTTAAGGCTACGCACGCACACATGACACACGCACGCACGCACACACGGAATGCATAGCACGCACGGCGCGCGGCGCGCACACACACACACACACATCGAGGCAGATCCGGCACACACGCGTCGGAGGGCGCACACTACCCACAGTCCACACATCACATAGACATGCACAGCGACACGACACACACGACACACTACACACACAGCGAGCAGGATGCTCACAGGCTTGTGCACATACAGCCACGCACACGCACGTACACAGCATCCAACACACAACACCACACACACACACATACATACAACGCACACTACACACACACAGCATAGCCCACACAACGCACAACACACCAATCGTCACACACTACACACACCATAGCACAGGGCAGTTCCACACACACACACACACATAGTACATACACTATTCACCGTGGCCAGTGGCTGACCCGCAGGCACGCACGACGACGCACACACACGCACACACAGCACACACACACCACACACACACATCGGTCACACACACACACATTCGTGCAACGACACAACACACACACACCACACATATATATATATATAGTATATATATTATATATATAATACTGCCAGGTGTGCCAATTGCTTCAGGCACAAGAGGCATTTATCCTAGCGCATCATAATATGTTTAGAATGAGATGAGGATGATTACGAGATTATGTGACATTAAGTCCATCAGCAACGGTCCGAGATGAGTCCCCGCGTGTCTCTGCATTAGCGTCGCTGCGAGCCTGGCAGTTTTGCACCTGTGCAGGACGTCGTGCTTTTATATACTGAGATAATAAAATTAATAATATATCGCATAATATGAATAACTAATTTTTACCAATATCATAATGATAACATACTAATTATATACTATATATATTAGTAATATATTAATATATATATATATATACTATACATATTATATATCACACACATGCGTGGTTGTGTGTGTTTGTGTGATTGTGTATATGTATTATGTAAGTATTGTGTGTGTGTTGTGCTGCGTGCGTGCGTGGCGCTGGCGTGCGTGTGTCTAAGAGAGAGGAGTAGACTCTTGTCGGCGTTGGAAACATATGGCGCTGAAGAACAATGCTTATCAGTCTAGGGATAGATGTGTGTGTGTGAGAGAGAAGAAGAGTAGAGCGAGAGAAGGGGACGGAAAGGAGAATGAAAGAGGAGGAGGGTTTACTGAGAGGGAGCAAGAGTGAGTAAAGTGGGAGGCAGGGACAGAGACAAAGACAGGACTACAGAGAGAGAAAGAGAGAAGAGAGAGATAGGGAGATTGAGGATTGAGAGATACTTTTTCTCTCTCAAGAAAGGGGAAGAGAACGAGAGAGATAGAGAAAGAGAAAGGGAGAGAGAGAAAGAGAGCGACCGAGTGAGCGAGAGAGAGAGAGAGAGAGAGAGAGAGAGAGAGAGAGAGCCGAGAACGATAGCGAACAGAGTAATGGCGAACCGTTGCCGCAGCGATACATAGTAAAACTGCCGTGAAAATCCGCTACCCTGCACGCGCCACTCGCCCGCGCGCCAGTGGCGCTACCTCCGCTCTCACTCGCCGCTCGCTCAGGGTAGCGCGAAGGGAAAATAAACTGACGAGCCGTAAACGTAGGATTTATTCGGCATTTCAGGATGCGATGCTAATAGGTGTAGTCGTGTGCTCGGCCGAGACCGGCCGAGGAAGGAAGCGCTCTATCAGTCAGTCCGCTCTCGGAAGCGTGCGCCCTTTTATTAGCCATTCCTGCGCTCGCACGATCCCGTCTGATTAGTGATAATGTGCCTTCCTGCGCGATACGCCGATACGTAAAATACGGCGTCGAGACGTCCGCCATGTCGCCCGTAATTTGTCGGAGATTTATCGCGTAGCACTTCGTGGCCTGTCGTCGCTTGTGCGAGAGTAGGCGGAGACGGGCATTACATATTTCCGTGCGGCTCCTCCGCGCACTTTTCCTTCTCGAGGAGGAAAATCGCTGCGGCGCTCGCTCTGTCGTTAGAGAGACATTGTGTGGCGTGAAGCGAGCGAAGAGGAAAATTGGCACTGCGTTCCGCGCCGTGACATTCGCGCCTCGCGAGACGAGAACAAACCGCTGCTAATGGCGACCGTTTACCGCGGCGACGCAGCTAAGAATTATTATCTACGTCTATGGTTTACCGTCCCCTGATCACCGCCGCGCGCACAAATGTTGCCGAAAAAGGAACGTATAGTTTGCTGCGCGAAAGAACGTAATTAGGCAAGCTTTCGCGTGACGTCACGGCGCGATCACGGCATGACACGTGGTCGCAGTGTGGTTTGTCCTGATGACAAAACATTTGCAATATATTTTAAACAATATATATGGCAATTAGGCGTGGCGGTAATACGTCATTTTGATATTAATACAAATAAATGGAAAACATCTGCGTGGCTGTGGCACACGATATGCAATATTGTTGCGTAATGCCAGTGTAATACACAAATATTACAACAGTGATTACAATAAAACGGTGCAATGCTTATTACTACGTGTGCATTTCATTAACTAATTAAAAAATTTAATATCTCAAAATGCAGTCAGGCCTTTTCAAAGATATTTAATGGTAACCTGGGATTGTCGTTTGGGTTTGAGCTAGCAATTGGTTGTACCTCATAAACCCGCCGATGTGGCTTGAATGATGTCGCTGATGAATGAAAGTAATTAATATCATTTTGAAAACATTTTAATCCTGAAAAAATCAATATGACACTAACTTATATGTTACAGACGTGTGCGCAAGCGTGCTCTCACGCACACAGGTTTATTAACGGCAGAAAGAGAATAATTGCATTGGGATACTTGCATCCTCATTTGTTATTTACGTACTGGTATATCCTGCGGCCTTTTCTGATCACACATTGTTTATCAGCGGGTGGTGGCTCGTGTGCGTCGATATCGCGCGGGTAATCCATCACTCGGTAGGCATGCCACTTGTTGTCATAATATTATAAGAATAACGGATCGGTCTCTCCGACAGACGAATCAAACTGGCGCTGTGTGAGGTAGCACCCCGCTCGCGGCTGTGTAGTAGCTTTGTTTGAAAACGCTATTTATCCATTCGGTGGAAAGAGAGAATATTGCCCAGGGGGAGACGGTGCTTCCCGGCCTTTAATTCTGATTATATAACACGTGAATAATTGATGGTGTGAGAAACTACAAACGTTCGTTATTCATGACGCTGTGCGTGCACGATACACCTCCCCGAGGGAACCCTGCATGGTTTCTTTCTCTCTTTCCTTTCTCTCTTTAACCCTCTCCGTTCTCTCTCTCTCTCTTTCTTTCTTTCGCTATCGCTCTGTCCGCAACGAAGCTGTCAGCATGAAGCTCTGACTCCTTCTAATTTTTTTTTATCTGCATTTTTCTCATTCCATTTCTTGTGCTCCCGCTCTCTCCTGCATTCCCTTTTCTCCACTTCGTTCTATCTCTCTCTCCTCTCTCTCTCTCTCTCTCTCTCTCTCTCCCTCTCTCGTTCTCTCAGCCTCTGGCCCCCCACCGCCGCTGGCGGTCCGGGAGAGAGCAGCAGCACCACGGCGCCACTACGCGCAGGTGATCGCTTAACCAAGTCGACGACTTCTCGGCGTATAATCACTTAATAGATTTACGGCTGCGCCGAGCTAATTAATCATTGATACGCCGCCGAGTCGCTTTTGTCTCCACGTTTAATTAGCTCGCTCTCCGTTAATTGCGCGTCGTCGCTGCGTCGGCGACGGCTATCAGCACGTGCGTGTACGCGCCGCTGTCATACTGCGCCCGTCCGCGCCCGCCTGCAAATGGCCGCCGGTTTCCGTTGTCGTCCGCGTTACGAGCTTCGTAATGTCCGTAATGGTTTATTAACTACGACCCTCGCTGTTAATTGCGCGCCGATTGCATGCAGGGACGCGGCGCAGTCGAAATCTGTGAAAGATGCGGCGGCGTTGCGTAACGTTGTTGACGGCGGTGGTGACACATGTCGGCACTAATGGGCGCAGAGAGCGAGCGAGAAAGAAAGAGAGAGAGAGAGAGATAGAGACAGACAGAAAGAGAGAGAGAGAGAGAGATCTTCCGGTTTCACTTCCTCGTCCGCGCTAAACCAATCGTTAGCGGTTCGAGAGAGGAAGGAAATTGTTTACGTCGAGTTACGCTCAGAAATCATTGAGACAATTCAACGATCTCTTAGAAATCCACGTCTTTTGGGGGATAATTCTCCCACAGATTCGACGAAATTGTGTTTTTCTCCTCAGGAATAACATGACTAGTTTTACACCCGCCTAACATATGCGGCATAGTATTTAGTCACGTGGTTTGCGACCAGGGTGCGTGTATTCGCCCGAACCTTCATCGTAGCAGGTTCTGCGCATGTCCCGATTGTCGTCGGAAATTGCTGATCATGGAGATTTTTTTCTGATCAGTTTATGCCTCTACAACCTCCCCTACATCTTTTGCTCTCACGTCTCTCCTCCTCTACCTCCCCATCAGTGCCCTCTTCTACATTCTTCGCCTCCTCCGACTCAACTCTGCCTCCTCCGACTCAACTTCGGCAGTGCCACTCATTGGTTTGATCTATTTTTATTAACGGGGACCCGGCGTGACCTTGGTTCTTTTCTACGCTCTTTAATAGTACGGATTCAGGAAGTTCCGAGATTAGTTTAGATTTAGTCTTAGGTTATGAAAATATTATATGTCCTTCTAGTTTCCGATAAAAAAACGATTGACATAAACCAAATTGTCGGCACACATGGCTGCAATGTGGTGCGAGGGAGATGTGTAAGATCTTTTCTTATTGAATGCAGACATTTTTGCCTAGCTACCTACTCGCTCAATTCTTAAGTAACATGTTACTTTAATAATGGATAGTTGGAGGGACAGACGATCAGACTGACAGCCAGCCAGACAGACATACAGACAGATTGACGACCAAACAGACAACCACGTCGGCAATAAATGGCGCCAAAACCTACTCATGTCATCGATGGGTATTCGTTGAATGTCGCTGTAATTAACGTACTTGCAGGAACGTACGTATATATGCTATTGCGAGTATATATGCTATTGCGAGTATACATGTTATTCTCTAGCGTTATTACATTGCCATTATTATTATCTTATTACATCACATCACAGCCACTTGTATGTATTTTAATCAACGCATCACTGCATGTCTGTATGCGCCCGCACTCAATATCTTCACAGGCTCGCGTTTCTACGGTTGTGACGGGTTGTCAACGCTTACGTGTTCCCTCTGATAATTACTCGGCGCTGAGCTTGAGTAGACGTATTTTCCCGTGTTTACGCAAATTCATGATATGATCAGATGACGTAAGTTGAAATTTCATTAGCCCAACACAAGTCGGGCTCCTCCCGCGTACGTGCACGTCACGCGTAGGTGTAAAAAAAGGTCAGTAGTAGATTTGAAACCGTCAGGTCTGCACGCCACGCTGACACGCAGATGATCGTATCATACACACACACACGCACACACACACACACACACACACGCACACACACACACACACACACACG
>NW_014577794.1:118048-122721 GCF_000485595.1 Priapulus caudatus | reverse complement strand
CTCTCTCTCTCTCTCTCTCTCTCTCTTTCTCTCTCTCTCTTTCTCTATCTCTTTCTCTCTCTCTCTCTTTCTCCCTCTTTCCTCATCTCATCCGCTTCTTATCTTCTTCTGCCTTTCTTGCTCCTCTATCCCAGCTCTACAATCCTCGTGCTTCGGATGACGCTATAGGCAACTATGCGCGACAGTTTGTCCAGACATCTCTCTTTCTCCCACCCTCCGTCCCTCCATCCGTCCGTCCGTCCTTCCCTTTCTCCCTCCCTCCCTCTATTTCTATTTCGCTCTCACCCTCTTCCCCTCTATTTCTCTATCTCTGGGGTTGAGTCAGTGAGTGCCATCTCATGATATTCTGAACCCTCACTGTGTCGTGCGAGGAGCGTCCTTTTCTCCATTCATTTCTCGCCAACCGGCACAACAGTGGTTGATACGGTTAGCTTGTGGGGTGGCCCATGGAGAAAGGCCATCACATTGATCACTACAAGTGTTGTGTGTTTAGGGTTAGTGCTAAGGGTTAAGGTAAGATCTTTGCTTTAAATCGTAGTTGCGTCGTACGTTACTGCATATTTTCGGGGGTATCTAGCGTACGCTCTCAATTGGGGAAGCCCCTTAGTTGGCTTTGCGGCAACTAATAATGTGGCATATTCCTGCGATAAGACGTCACACGATGATGGAGCCTGGATGGCTGCGTTCGATCACCCAGTTAGAGAGATCGAGGGAGTCTATGTATATATTCGCTTCGCAACATGACGACACGGCTTTGTCCCAATAAACCCTTCGTGCTGCGTGAGCGGGTAGGGCCGTAGTGGGCGCATATACATACCTCGTCGAGCGGAACTGGCAACATAAATTTCAAATTGCGTTGTCATGTTTAGACTAAGAGCAAAAAAACAGTAAACGGAAATGAATCATTGAATGATAAGCTCGCCCAATGGCTAGCGGTAAGACGACAGGCTGTGTGTCAACACGCAACCATCTGATTCACCACGAGCGTGTGCTTGCGTGCGTGCGTGCGTGCCTGTATGTGTGCGTGTGTGTTGTGTGTGTATGTGTGCGTGTGTGTTGTGTTGCTTGCTTGTGTATGTGTGTGCGTGTGTGTAGTGTGCGTGCGTGCGTGTGCATACGTGTCTGTAGCTGCGCGCGTGCGTGTGCGCATGGGTGTCTATACATGTATACGTGTGCGTGTGCGTATGGGTATCTGTACATGTATACGTGTGCGTGTATGTGCACGTGTATGCGTGTGTGTGCGTATGCCAGTGTGAGCGTGTGTGTGTGTGTGTTTGTGTGTGTGTGTGTGTGTGTGCGCGCGTGTGTGTGTGTGTGTGTGTGTGCGTGTGTGTGTGTGTGCATGTCAGTGCTTATGCGTCCGCGCGTGCATGTGTGGCAGGCGGGCAGGCAGGCATGCAGGGAGACAGGCAGGCAGGCAGGCAGGCGGGCGGGCGGGCAGCCATGGTGGAAAAGAGCAGGGAAAGGGAGGATGGGAGGGAGTAAGTCTATCTCTGATTGGTGGCATTGTCGATGGATGTGGTTAATAACGTGGCGGCTGATAAACGATGGCCGGGCTGATGATGAGGAACGAGCGCTCTTATGAACACAATCGGCGTTTTCTCCCGGCGTTGATCCGCACCTAATTGCCCATTACGAACCGACGCAAAACGCCATCCGACGCGCCAGCTCCGATACGTTATAAGGTGTCGATGAGCGGTGCGAACTACGTGCTGCATGGCGGCACCTGGTTGATGCTTGCGTATTATTAACTCTGCCCACAACTCATGCATGTAACCATAAAATACACATTCTATTTTGGACTCTCGATGTAACTATACAGAAACAGGTTGTTTGCCGAGGATAGTACGTATATGCGCGCATGTAGACGATCGGGTGTGCGTGCGTACGGTGTTCCAAAATCTAGAAGCCGAGTACGAACTACATTTTTCGTTCAGATGCAGCGCATGCACAGGCGTGTAATGTATGCTGAAACCCCTGATAGCCAAGCTCCGGGGCAGAGAGGTAGCTGGCAGAAACGTTTTACTCATGGTTCAAAGCAATTAGCCCTTGTATCCTATCCATCCTAAATCCGTAGTGACCTTTATTACGTTTTCGTGGCACTAATTGTTATTCGTGTTCTAATATTTCTAACAACGGCCCACTGGCTGATATGCGCAACGTATTTGCGTTGTACTTGTAGCCATCCATCCAGTTGCCCTTTCTCTCACGGTAACTCCTGCTTTTCACGCCCATCTCTACTCTTCCACCGCCGAGATATTTCACACGCGATGAGATCATGCTCGTTGACGGCACGTGTCGTGTCAGGCGCGCAGAGAAGCGGCACGGATACCGCGGGGGAAGAGCTTTCCCGCAGCGCACCGTTCTGACTTTCTTACGGCGATTTTTCCCACCGACGGGAAAGGAGAAGGAGAAGGCGACGGCCAGGCGTGCCAGACGATCGTTGTCGCAGATTGTGATTCACGACTGACATCAAAATTCAGCCAACAAGCGGCCGCGACTGCTTTATATGCCCCACAGAAGAAGCGCAGGAAGTATTAATCAGGGTTTATCATAACAAAGGCGGACGACATGGACCGCCGCTCGCTGCGGCCGTCGTCGTAACAATAACCGACTTACTGTCGATCTTCTGCTCGCATGGTCAGCCATGTTTTCCCAGTACGCGCGCGCTTTTCTCTCGTCCGTTGATCTGTCAGTAATTGAATTCATTCCGCGCGCTTTCGCATTCGTTGTGAAACAATGAGGGCGCTTTTGTCGCAGATAATGATTTTCGGATTTAATTTTAATCTGAAAGGGAAAAAAAGAAAAAAGAAGAAGAAGCGGGGTTGGCGTGTAGCGATCATCTTCGGGTAATTACGGACACTCGAAGTTCGAGGATTCGGATAAGCATCGGCCGCAGTGATTTATTCGTAATAGCGAATCAATTCAGGCCTCGTTTCGTGGGAAACGCGAGGCCACAGGCATTCCCATTCAGTCCGAGCGACGGCCGCCTACCGTATCCTCGCACAATATTTCACGATGCCTCTTTCATTTCGTGACCACGGATGAGAGAGCAGCTTGTTTCTAAACTAATGAACATTCAAATATTTTTCGTTAGTTATGATAATTTCCGACAGCGCCCGCCCGACGGAGCGAGACGATGTTGGCTTTACACGATTTTAGTTCTTTTGTTTGCGCCTATTGTGTTGGCTCGGGGCTCCCATCTTTTTGGTATTAACGCCCACATTCACTGACGCACATGTACACACGCAGACGCGCACGCAGGGGCAAACGCGAGAGCGGGAGAATGATAGAGAGGAGGGGTAGGGAGGGGAAATGGATAAAAACAAGACAGAGAGATACAGAGAAAGAACGAGAGAGAGAGAGAGAGAGAGAGAGAGAAAGAGAGAGCGAGAGAGGAATGATGAAAACGAGCGAACGAGAGAGACGGGGAAGCAGCGCGATACAATGAAGAATGGAAGAGCGGGGACGATAGAGAGGGGGGAGGGAGAAGGAAGAAATTGATAACGGGACACACAATGTCTAAGACAGTACGATCGTAATACCTCACAATTTGTGTACATTTACTCAGTAGCCCACATCTATCCCCGCAGCCTCCTACTCATCCTCCTGCTTTTGCTCATTCCCGCTCACCATTCTGTTCACCTCTTATCCTCCTCTTCCGCGCGTCCTCCTCCACTTTTTCCTCTTCCTCCTCCTCCTCCTCCTCCTCCTCCTCCTCTTCCTTCTCATCTTCACGTCTCTTTACGTCTCTTTTTTCCTCATCTTTCCACTCATCATCCCCTGCTTCTCTTCTTTCTTATCGCCCTCCCCCTCTCTCCTCGCGCTCCTCCTCCTCCGCCTCATCCCCCTCGTCAGCGTGGCGTACGCCCGCGCGCGGGTCGCGCGTGCAGCTGCGCGCTGGGTCGCAGTGGGATCCGAACCCGAGCGTGAAGAATTGCGCGCAATATTAAAACTGTCTCTCACCTGCTCGCCGAATTTATTATTATGATTTCACCTGCGTTGACCTCTGGTGCGTGATTAGCGGGTGCCTGTTCTCGGCGCTGCGCAGGACGGTGGGGGAGGAGGTTCTGGTTGGCCTCCTCCATCACAATACGTTAGGTGGCGCGTATATCGCTATTGTTTTTTTTATCGTATTAAGCTGCGAATATCGGTTAATACCAATATTTCATATTAAAACTATTGATATTGGGCACTGCTAAGATATGTCTACTGCCAGTAGTATGACAGGAGCTTATACTCGAGTTACGCCGTACAATCGCACGAGGTTTTCCGCCGCAAAATGTAAAAAAGTAAGCGCTAGGCTGTTCGGGTATCGTTATGCACAAAATTCTCCACGAGTGACAATTTCCTTGCTTAAATGTTTTATAAGCGTCGACCGCTGAGTGTTGGTGTCACTGTCGGCGCTGCAGCCATCGCCATGCATTGACATTTGTCGTCACTATTCTCCGTAATATTTCCATAATAATTATAATGAAGAAGTAGAAGAAGAAGAAGAAGAAGAAGAAGAAGAAGAAGAAGAAGAAGAAGAAGAAGAAGAAGAAGAGGATAATAATAATCATTATTATTATTATTATTATTATTATTAGTAGTAGTAGTAGTAGTAGTAGGAGTAGTAGTAGTAGTAGTAGGTAGTAGTAGTAGTAGTAGTAGTAGTAGTAGTAGTAGTAGTA
>NW_014577794.1:110501-114500 GCF_000485595.1 Priapulus caudatus | reverse complement strand
ACACACTACACTACACTACACACACACTACACACACTACACACACACACACACGACGCACACACACACACACACACACACACACACACACACACACACACACACACACACACACGCACGCGCGCGCGCGCGCGCACGTTTATCTGTTACGCGTAGGTCGTAACTATATATGAAATGAAGCGCGTCGCTGTTGGTTATAATAGAGTGCGCGTGGCTTTTCACCCACCAGGTAACCGGTCGTGGAGCGGCGGCATAAATAGCACGTCACGGTGTGACAACATACATTACGTGTTTGATCGTTTTCAGCGGGCGCAAACGCGAACAAAACTGATGAAATAACCAAGCAAACACCGCATCGCGGGTGGGGGCGGACCTCCCCGTTCTCATTCCATACCTCCCCCTCTCGCGTGTAGCTTTCTCACGTCGACCCACTCCCAGCCCGTTGTCTTCGTGCACGCCGACGTGCGTAATAGCATTCGTAATTTGCACCGCCATTATTACCTGGTATTCATACCTGTGTTTGCCGACCAGCGTTTGCAGCCGACGGCGCTAGTGTTTACCCTGGCGGTACTTCTATGACGGATCACAGTGTCGCCGACCTAATACATAACCAGTTGACCCCCGATTTGTCTTGCGAAGTTGATACAGTTGCAGGGCGGGCGTGCGCCTATACGTAATCGATGTATGACACGCAAATACGAGGAAGAGCTAATAATGACCGGCCGTCGCCCGGGTTTGTTTGCCACGTCGTCGGCGGCAGCGCGTCACGTGACCTGGCGGTGACGACGCTCTCCGCCTCTCTCGGACTCCTCCCGCGTGCGTCACCCGTCTCTTTCTGTTTTTCGGCCGCTGTTTACAAGCAATTTGCGTTTCTCTTGGGCGACTCGCGATACGGCGTATGTGCTCGCGTGTGTGTACACGCTCGCGTGTATTTATGGTAATTAATTTTAAGCAGTTTTGAAATCTATCGTTCACGCTACGTAACACGGCGAGAGACTGTAAGTTTACTGACGAATCAACAGCACGGGCAGTAACCTGCCGAATTTCTACCGATCGACAGTGCTGCCTTTCGTTCATATATTCGACATGCCTATTGACTTATCAGGTGGTACCAGGAGCACGTGATACCATACTCCGATTGCAACAGTTATTAGTTATTATCTGTTTCCGCGTTTCACACTGCGGGTCCGGTATTCCGCATTCGCTGAATATATATGAACAAAATATATAGAAAGCCTAATTAGCAGGTATCACGCACGCATGTATCATCTTAAAAGCAGGTATCACGTAAATGTGACATGCAGTGCTTGCGGATGCACATTGCACAGGCGAAGCGCAACGACGAACATATAGCAACATGCTAAAATGCGTGTAGCGCGACGGAAGAAACAAATTTACTTGCCATTGTTCTCCTTGACATATTTGATGCAATTGTTCAACTATACACATTATCTACTCGCATGGGCAGCAATAAGGCACAAGCTTTAGTTGGCCGGTCGGATAGCTAATATATGCATATGTATATCCTCGTGTATATAACCCTGAACGTATCACATGTAATATATATATATACCCACACACACATATATATATATATACAGGCCCGTAGCCAGGGAGGGTTCGGGGGGTTCGAACGAACCCCACAAGCCAAAAAATTTTTTTTTGGAACATTTGCAAGAATTTCACCTCAGGTCGCTCCATTTTAGTGTAATAATCCATTTTAGTGCAAAATCTCCATCGTACGGGAGGGTGAACAGTGAACACCCCCCTCCCACACTCTCCCCCCGCTTGGTCGCTTGGCTCCCTCGCCTGGTCGCTTTGCGCCCGAGCAGGGGCGTGTACAGGGGGGGTCCAGGGAGTCCGGACCCCCCCTTGCTCGCGCAGAAAACGCATCTGAGGGGGTGTAATTTTAAAAATTTCCCCCCCTTCGCGTGCTCGCAACTTTGGGTTACGGTTAGACCCCCCCTGGTACAAATCCTGTACACGCCCTTGCCGAGCAAATTACAAACATTGAAAAACGAACCCCCCCCCCAATATAAAGCTGGCTACGGGCCTGTATATATATATATACATGTCAATCTATATCGAAGGATGAGAAACCATAGTTGTGCTTGACTGACGTTTATATATTAATATTAAAATTAAAATTAAAAATGTAACAGTTTAAAATTTATATCGTAAAGATTATATGAAATCATGAACAAAAGTACTAAAATACGATAGACCTACATTTATGAGATGCGGTTATCGCCAGGTAAATGATAACATAGAATGAACTTAATCCACCCTACCATCCACGTGTCCTATGTGCACTATAACATGTTTTTGCTTAGAATATTTGGTCAGTATTGTTTATTTCGGTTGCACGCTTGTCTCTGTAAGTGGAGATTGCCATAGCCTCGGATGGAGATTATTAAATTTGACGTGCTTCTTTGTAGAAAAAATATTCTATGGTGTTCGATAGGTGTGGAAGCTGTGTCAAAGATGTAGAGGGTGGCATCAGTGTCAAAACAAGAGCTGTCAACGTATATCCCTAATAGATCCCTAGGAACGGCTAAGCACGGTAAGCCACTAAGGTGTTAACAGGGACGAGTAGTCACTTGTACTTTTCACCGGCGAATCTGAAGGTAGTCGCCGTCTTTTCTTTCTCTTGAACTTGGGAATCATTAAAGAGAATGAATCGGCATGCCTCTTCGGTTTGCTAAAGAGATATCGTCATACAGTAGACGGTTCATTTTACAAATGCATAAGGTAAGAATTATTACCTCATTGATGTCAACGGTCATTTCGTTGAAGCTCTGGCAACTAACACATTCACGTAAATACGACTATGTACGATACATAGCTATGCATAATACATGCAATTTGGTCAATTGTACATGTCGGGTAATTTATCCGCTTCGCATACATGCATGATTTACTGCGTGCCACGGTACCCCACGCCGCCGACACGTCTTTCATGTCTGAGCTACCAACTTACTGACTCGTGGCCGAACGCATGTTTTCCTAAGTTTTGCAATTCCATCGTGCCGTTCGCTTCGTTTGAAGAACGCCGCCCACCGGAATCACAGGGGTACTGCCATATATATATATATATATATATATATATATATAGTAGGGCCACAGCGGGGGACACATGTTGATTGCCATCTTGATAAAATTACTAACACCTCGCTCTGTTGAGAGTGGTGTGCTGCAGAATACAAGGAGGCTTTCCGAATCAACGTTATGAGGCGGCGACGTTTCACCCACACACGTGAATAATAACCGGACAGCTACCACCACCTCAGAGTGTCCAGCCGCGAGCTAGCAGAAAAACAGTCTGAAATTGATTATGCAAAGGCCGCACTCCTTAATGTAAATATACTGGCGATAAAATCCCGGAGCTCTCCCCACCGGCACGGCCCCCATGGTCCCTCTCAGCAGGGCTCTATTAGGCGTTGCCTGGACCCGCATTTTTCTGACCGACCTTCCTGAAAGAGCGTTAATAACCAAGAGACCCAACGGTATTCAACCGAACACAAGCAGACGACGCTAACAGACCTTGCATGTCCATACTAATAATCGAGGAATAACTCGGTTCACTAGTATTTCAAAATCGATTTAAAACGTCACTCTAGGAGATTAACAATCTCACACAAAGTTAGCGATAAGCATTGCATAGTACGTGCTAATTATTGGCGGTCGATAAAGAGCGGAGCAAGCAGAGAGAACGAGGAAGAGACGAGGGAGAGAGAGAGAGAAGGAGACGCGGAGGAGAAGACGAGTAAGACGGACATGAAGAGGAGACACAGGAATGATCAGTACGATAGAGAGGAGAGAGAGAGCGAAAAGAAGCGAAGTCGAATAAGCGATTAAGCAAAGCACCAGGAAAAAAGAGAAGGGTCAGCCGGCGTAGACAAGGAAGAAGAATGTATATAATAAATATGTAGAGGAGGGCTTTTCTTGGGTTTAATATAAATATAGGTTCTAGTGAAAGGTAGATGAAAATAATATTCAT
>NW_014577794.1:101584-110476 GCF_000485595.1 Priapulus caudatus | reverse complement strand
TATATATATATATGGGAAGGGGGGTGCGTGAGTGCGTGCATGTGTGCGGTGCGTGAGTGTGGTGTGTGTGTGTGTGTGTGTGTGTGTGTGTGTGTGTGTGTGTGTGTGTGTGTGTGTGTGTTGTGTGTGTGACGTGTGTGTGCGCGCGTGTCACACGTGGTGTCTATCGTATATCTATCTATCTATGCTATCTACTATCTATCTATCTATCTTACTACCTTATCATATCATCTATCTAATCTAATCTATCTTATTATTATCTAACATCTATCTATCTATCTATCTATCATCTATCTATCTATATTATTATATATATATATATATATATATATATATATTTATCTATCTATCTATCTGTCTATCTATCTATCTATCTATCTATCTATCTTATCTATCTATCTATCTATCTATCTATCTCTGGCTAATCTATCTATCTATCTATCTATCTATCTATCTACTATCTATCTATGCATCTATTATCTATCTATCTATCTATCTATCTAATCTAATCAATCTATCTATCTATCTATCTATCTATCTATCTATCTATCTAATCTAAATCTAATTCTATTCTCTATCTATACTGTCTGTTTATCTATGGCTATCTATCTATCTATCTATCTATGCTATCTATCTATCTATTTATCTATCTATCTATCTATCTATCTATCTATCTATCCTAATCTTTAAAATCCCTATCGTTTAAGTTTCCCCCCTTAAATCTTCTATTCTATTCTATCTATCTATCTATATATCTATCTATCTCAATCTATCGATCGAAAAAAAAAAAAAAAAAAAAAAAAAATGTATTACTATTATCTATCTATCTATCTATGCTATCTATCTATCTATCTATTCTATCTATCTCTCGTATTTATTTATCTATCTATCTGATGTATCTATCTATCTATCTATCTATTATTATCTACGCAGCCTACGCTACGGCTATCTATTCTAATCATCTATCCTATCTATCTATGCTATCTATCTATCTATTCTATCTATTATCTATCTATCTATCTAGTCTATCTATCTATTTATCTGATCTATCTATCTTCTCAATCTATCTATCTTTCATCTGATCTATCTATCTGATCTATCTATCTAATCTATCTATCTATCTATCTATCTATTCTATTATCTGTGCTATCTATCTATCTATCTATCTATCTATCTTTATCTACCTACCGTATACTGCGCATGTAGACAGACGGCCCTCTGTAACTACGGCTGACGTGGCAAACGGATTGACACATGCGAGGCGTTTAGCAGTCACCTCCTTCAACAGTTAACAGCGAATTCATCTATTGAAGACCGAGTGTAACAATCAAACTGTGTTGCAGCGCGTTTCCGTAATTAATTATAGGGTATATATACATATATATATATATGCGCAAATGAGAGAAGATTACCTAGTGATGTAGCAAGTATATCTTTCGTAAAGAAGATGGCGTTAGTGTTGGTATGGCGAGCCCGCACAAGTAATGAGATGGCTGATGAATCTCTGCCGTGCTCATAAAAACACTAATACTGCTTATAAATTAGTTTTGTAGATAACGTGCGCCCACGAACAAATTATTATATAGTTGTATATAATTATATATATAATATCAGGAGGGAGTGAATAATAATAGATTATATATTATTATTCACTCCTGATAATATATATATATATATATATATATAATTATATTATATATGATATCTATATATATAGGCCTATAGGTTTTAAGGCAAGGCAGGAGATTTTATCCAGCATCCTCAACCCTTTTCTGCCCGATAATGTTCGGGATTTCGACTGCCGTTCGTTGTCTACATGCGGTCTGGCAAACGACTTGCGGCAGCATACCCGTACTGCGCTGCTCCCCGCGCTTTGTGCGGCAACTCGCGCATTCTCGCAGTTTAGCTACGTCTTGTGGTCGTGACTTCGTTCGCTGCTGCACGCGCCTAACCCGGCCACGAAGACACACACGGTCTGCCCCGCACTACGGCCAGCACCAACACGCGCCACGCATCACGCACACGCCCACGCGACGGACGCACCCGTCCAACACACGCGAGAACCGGCACACACAGGTGGCCGACACCAGCACACACACGGCGGCCCACACGCACGGCCGGGCCAGCATACGACGGCGCACGAGACGCCCGCACACGCCCACTCACCAACACGGTGGCATGCGATGGAATCGGTCGATTGTTAACGTCAACGCCCGCACACGCACACGCACTCAAACACCGCCCTCGTCGATGTCACCCCCCACACAACACACACACACAACCACACGTCACACATTAGGGCGCGCCCGCACCGCACACGACACGCGCAGCACACACCACGCCCGACACCGCACACCCCACACGAGCACGCCGCACCACGTAACACCACACCACACACACGCACACACTATCACGTAGCACGACACGCACGCACGCACACAGTACGCAGACACGTACACCACCACACACATAACCCGGACGCGCGCGCACACAGACAGCCGCACAACGTACCACGACACCACACCACAGGCGTCTCGCGCACGCAACGCACACCGCGCGCCCGCGACGCACCGCATACGTACATCACCCACACACGCGCGCGCGCAACCACACACACATCGCGCAGGCGCACAACAGGGAATTCGAACACGCATACGTACACACACGAGCGCCACACACGCGCGCAGCGCACACCGAGGGTCGGCGACACACGCAGGCACACCCCAGCAGGCAGCTGATAGGCTGCGCGCTCGCGTCGCGCCTACGTACGTACTGAGCCGGGCTAATTTCCATGCGAATGCATTATTGATGAGACGAACCAAGTCGCGTCCCGGATTTCGACCACAGAAATCGGAGACAGTAGCTGCTGGCTCAGCCCACCGCGCGCTAACGGGCCGTCTGTCGGTAAACGCGGCGGCACAGACGAACTGTAACGTCACAGCGGCGCGCAGTGGCGAGGAGAATCCCGGGCGCTGCGGCTGCTGCATTCGAACAGCGACGATTGCCGGAGACACTCGCGTTTCTCCTTCCGCTTGCTCGTCAAGGACTGGCACGACGCCGCAACACCTTCAGGTATCGTATATTCATATATAATACATACAGCACGCGCACCACGGCACACGCACACGCACGGCGCACGACGAGCACAGCACTCCACCGCAGGGCACGCGCGCACATACGACACGACACTACGACAACACACACACACACACATAATCACACCAGAGTCACACAGCACTCTCAACACACACGCAACAACACACGGCACACACACACGTCGCGCGCACTGACACATATTATGTATATATATATACTATATATATTTATGATATATGTGTGTGTGTGTGTATGTGTGTGTATAATATATCGCGAGAGCGAGTATGTGTGAAGTGTAGTGAGTTTTTTAGTTCAGCGCCGCGCGCGAGTGAGGCACGGCGGTTCGTTCTCCAATAGCATTCTCTCGTCAGTTGTGTGTAGTCCAGCGCCGTGCGCTTAGTAAAACACGGCAGCCCGAAACCGGCGACTAATTGCGTTTTTCCGCGCGATAAACGCGTCGTTTCTGTTTTCCATCTTCATTAATGTTGTTGCTCGTTACGACGTTTTCCTCACCCGGATAAGCGATCAGTCGTCTCCGAGATATCGGAGCCCACACGCAAGAATTTCGCCGGCAGGAAAACGTCTCTGGTTTTCTAATAGCGACGAACGAGCCGGCTTGCTGTAATCGCGATTTCATTCAAAATTGCAAATATCGATTTCGCGACGTTGATAAGTAGACCGAACGTAACACGGCGAGTAATGCGCGCAGGATACGGCTTCCGTGGCAGCAGCCAGCAATAGCAGAAGCGATGTAGGAAGGATGGTGGGAGGAAGAGAACTGAGAGAGCCCGCCTCAGAGCGAGGGAGGCCGACCTATTAGTGAAGGAGCCGCGGACCCGGTTTTTCCGGATACCAGTTTTCCGGAATCGGATCTGAGCGCCGCGAGTGCGCTTCCTGTCCAAGCGTCGCACAATGTACGATTCTTCGCCTGCACCCCGCACGGGTCCCGGACAACGGAAAGAGGAATCTCGAAGGAAAATGCCCGTTTCCCTGCATTATGCAAAACCTTAAGTAGCGAGTGAAAGATGCATAGGAACCCGTCATTTTCCGAACCCGCTATCGGATGTCCGATATCCGGTATATATATTTATATATATATAGTGTGTGTGTGGTGTGTGTGTGTGTGATTGTGTGTTGTGTGTGTGTGTGTGTGTGTGTGTGTGGTGTCGTGTGTGTGTGTGTGTGTGTGTGTGTATAGACGCCTTCTTTCCGCGAGTGATTCCCCGAGTCTTCCGCGCGTACATAGACAATGAAATGTTGAGAAGACATCCCATCCGGGAGGATAAAGATGGAACGCTATTCAAAATTTCGACAGGTACGCTGTGATGCTTCCGCTCCACCACACCAGCTCGCTGCGAATATATATATATATATTATATATATATCTATATATTATATATATATATATATCAGGAGTTAATAAAGACAATTTTGTCTTATTAACTCCTAGATATTGATGGCATAGGCCTATATGTAGCATATAGCGCTTCTTCAGTAATGTGCTTCGCGCGTACGTGACAATGTCATCTTGATATATATATATATATATATAATTATATATATATATGCGTGTGTGTGTCGTGTGTGGTGTGTGTGGTGTGTGTGTGTTGTGGTGTGTGTGTGTGTGTGTGTGCGTGTGGCGTGTGCGTGGTGGCGTGGCGTGCGTATGTGTGGGCATGTGAACGCATGTTCCGAGGGCGCGCGCGCGTAATGTGCGTTGGCTTGTGCATGTGAAAGCTAGGGACAAGCTTATGTGACGTCTCACACGCACGGAGGGCCGGCGAGCGGAGCCGCTACGTAATCGCAGCTGGCAGATACGCGTGCCGTATACATATACGAGGCGAGCCGTAACTGGCAGACAATGGCCGGGAAGTTCACGCGCGGAATCGTTTAAGCTCACGTTTTATTTACGCGTCGTGCATCGTAAATACCGTACGGAAATCTGCGGCTCGCACGATGTGTTTATGCGCTGTTTTATAAGATATCGTGTACCGCTTACATCACTATGATTACAGGCTCAAGCTTGCGTTACGGTATCTTTATAGTGTGATTCTGTTGCGACATATGATGTACGGTAGCATATGAACTATTCATAAATATGAATATAAAAATATAATGTAAATATATTATTTTCTGAGCTTTCGAGAACATGTCTCTTCCCCAGGCTTCACAACAACAACCATGGTTGTATATATATATACATATAATATTGAAAAGTTCTGATATCACAATATCCGGCGATTATATATAGAAATAAAAGTACAAACAAGGAAGTTTTAAGCATGAGGAGCGGATGAAAGCCCTATGCTTAAAACTCCGTTGTTTGTACGTATATTTCTATATACATATATATATGTATTTATATATTATATATTTATATATATATTTATATATATGTGTGTGTGTGTGTATGTGTGTGTATATATACGCGAGAGCGAGTATGTTGTGATGTGTAGTGAGTTTTTAGTTCAGCAGCCGCGCGCGTGTAGCACGGCGGTTCGTTCTCTAGCATGTCTCTCGTCGTTGTGTGTAGTTCCAGCGCCGTGACGCTAGGTAAAACACGGCACGAACCGGCGACTAATTGCGTTTTCCGCGCATAAACCGCGTCGTTTCTGTTTTCCATCTTCATTAATTTGTTGCTCGTTACCGACGTTTCCTCACCCGATAAAGCGATCAAGTCGTCTCCGAGATATCCGGAGCCACACGCAAGATTTCGCCGCAGGAAACGTCTCTGGTTTCTAATAGCGAGCGAACGAGCCGGCTTGCTGTAGTATTCGCGATTTCATCAAAATTGCAAAATAGATTTCCGACGTTGATAAGTACCGAACGTAAAACGCGAGTATCGCGCGCGATACGGCTCCGTGCAGCAGCCAGCAATAGCAGAAGCGAGTGTAGGAAGGATGGCGGAGGAAGAGAACGAGAGAGCCCGCCTCAGAGCGAGAGAGGCCACCTATATAGTGAAGGAGCCCGGACACCGGTTTTCCGGATACCGGTTTTCCGGAATCGGATCTGAGCGCCGCGAGTGCCCTTCCTGCCAGCGTCGCACAATGTACGATTCTTCCCCACCCCGCACGGGTCCCGGACAACGGAAAAGGAATCTCGAAGGAAAATGCCCGTTTCCTCATATGCAAAACCTAAGTAGCGAGTGAAGATGCATAGGAACCCGGTCATTTTCCGAACCCGCTTCGGATGTCCGATATCCGGTATATATATTTATATATATATATGTGTGTGTGTGTGTGTGTGTGTGTGTGTGTGTGTGTGTGTGTGCTGTGTGTGGTGTGGTGTGTGTGGGTGTATATAGCCGGCTTACGTTCGCCGATTGATTCCGCGATGTGCTTCGCGCGCTACATAGACAATGAAACTGTTGAGAAGACATCGGAGGGATAAAGCATTTGGACGCTATTCACAAATTTCGACAGTAACGCTGTGATGCTTCCGCCCTCACCACACCAGCTCGCGCCCCGAAATATATATTATATATATATATATATATATATATATATATATATATTACTATATCAGCCGAGTTAATAAGACAATTTGTCTTTATTAACTTCCTGATATATATGCATAGGCCTATATGTACATATAGCGCTGTCTCAGTAATTGTTGCTTCGCCGGTACGGTACAATGTATCTTGATATATACTATATTATATATATAATTTATATATATATGCCGTGTGTGTGGGTGTGATGTTGTGCTGTTGGTTGTGTGTGCGTGTGTGTGTGCGCGCGTGTGTGTGTGTGTGTGTGTGTGCGTGTGCGTGTGCGTGTGCGTGCGTGCGTATGTGTGGGCATGTGAACGCATGTTCCGAGGGCGCGCGCGTGTGTGCGTGCTTGTGCATGTGAAAGCTAGGGGAAGCTTATGTGACGTCTCAACGCACGAGGGCCGCGAGCGGGAGCCCTATACGTAATCGCACTGGCATGAATTACGCGTGCCGTATACATATACCAGGCGAGCCGTAACTGCAGACAATGGCGGGAAGTTCACGCGCGGAAACGTTTACGCTCACGTTTTATTTACGCGTCGTCATCGTAAATACCGTACGGAAATCTGCGGCCGCACGGATGTGTTCATGCCTGTTTTATAAGATATCGTGTACCGCATACACACTATAGTTACAGCTCAAGCTTGCGTTATACGTATCTTTATAGTGTATTCTGTGCGACATATAATTACGGTAGCATATAACTATTTATACACATTTTATGTATTGCTATCATATACTACGATAGCGCGCTTTAGGTATGTTGCTGCAATTTTTCGCGGAGTGAGAGCAATGACGTTGTTCCCATGGTATAAGCAGTTAGTATAAACATTTGAACATTAACATTTTTATCTCGCACTTATATTGGTTCTTTCTGAGGAGCATATAGGTCTTGGGCAACTGTGTTTCTTTGGGTTTCGCAACAGGCTTCGCCCAGAAAAGTTTTACGCGTGCAAGTATCACAATAACTAACTGAGGTTGGTACTGAATGTCACACATATTAATTTCATGGTCGAAGGTACAAGTAGATACCTCTCTATATAGGGCACGGCACAAATGGTACAAGATGCGAAGCGATGTGAAAGATCAGATAAATGCACATAGTACGCGGATGAGCAGCTGTTGAGTTGCGTGATGCCGGACGCACGACGCTCACATTTGTGTTCGAAACAAAATGGTGGCCACACGTGCTACACTAATTATTACGCATTCATTTAATTAGCGTTCGAAACTAGATCGTAATTAAATTTTTAATAATGTCGATTTCGTTCGCTGGTCGCGACACGTTACGCTGTTTTACGTCGCGTTTGTCCAAATTGCGCACATTGAACTTTGACCTACACCAAAGTTGCTGTTCTATATATTGTTGATTTGCATTGGGAAAAGTGTGCTATATGAATGCTATTCAACCGGCTAACATAGTCTCGTCGGTGATCGGCACGTTAGGAAGACGAAACTCCGGGGTTGTCTTTTGATAAATTACGAGCAATTAGCGTAATGTTCCCGTCTGTAATTACGTCTGCACCGCCAGGGCGTTGGACGCTAATTCGACCAAATATTAGCGTAAACGTTACATTTTTAAGAGATGCGTGCGCTCGCCGATTAGAACAAATGTAATATGCTCGCTTCGCTTTGTTCGAAATGAAACTAAATACCTGAAGACTCTCGTTACGAAATTCGCCGCACACACGGAATGGCGCATTGATCGTGCCAAATCGCATGTCCACTGGCAACACATGTTGATGCTATTTGAGTAAAATTACGTAACGACTGCCTGTAGATGTGTGTCTGCAGATACAAGGCTTTCATCAACGTATGAGCCACACGTTTATACACACGTGAATAATAACCGTAACTACCACTACCTAGAGTGTCAGCGAGGCTAGCAGAAAATACATGTAAAATTGATTATGAAAGCGGATCCTTATGAAAATGCGAAACCCGACCGGACGCCCCATGGCCCTGCATGGCTTATTAGGCGTGCTCCGCATTTTTTGAATCACTCTAAAGACTTAATTAAGCGAGACATTGTATCAACAAATGAAAGACGACAGTAGGACGTGCATTCATATAATAATAATAATGTTTATATTTTTTTTAAATATATATCTATATAGTGTTATATGTGTGTGTGGTTGCAGAGACAGTACGATTTCTATATTTAAAGTCTGGATTTGCAATCTATAAGTATTGTCCGAAGGCTTTTTGAGCAATTAACTAGGTGAGAAGTCCATACCAAGTAGCGTGACCTCTGATTCACTGAAAACTGTAATGGTTATATTCACATTATTTATTATTATTTA